>NC_141048.1:18703351-18968351 GCF_041138505.1 Cibotium barometz
CTTTCTCTCTCTCCCTCACGCACATACACACATCTACATGCACATGCACTTTCTCTCTCTCCCTCACGCACACACAAAGACACTCTCTATCTCTCAAGCATACACATGCTCATGGACTCTCTCTTCTCACACCCCATTTCATACACATTCACTCACACACACATAAAAACTCTCTCTCTCTCTCTCTCTCTCTCTCTCTCTCTCTCTCTCTCTCTCGTGCACATGCACACCCTTTGCATGTGCATGTGTGATTGTGTGTGTGCATATGTATACGTGTGTGTCAAATTCCTGTGTGCACGTGTACATGAGTGTGTTGTGACTATGCATGGACATACACGTATGTGCACGTACACACACATGTGTTGAATTCCTATGTACACGTGCATGTGAATGTGTTGACTATGCACACGAGCGATGTGTAGGTATGTATGTCTGTGCATGTGTGTATAAGTATTTGTGTGTGTCCATGTGCATCTTTGTCTCTATATATGTACACATGCATGTGCATACACCTGCATGCATACGTGTGCATATGTGTGCATCTATGTGTACACGTGTTAATGCATGTGTGTGCATGTGCACTTATGTGTGTGTGTGTGTGTGTGTGTGTGTGTGTGTGTGTGCATCTGTGTATACACTATGTGCATGCATACATGTTTTTGTGTGTGTGCACATGTAAGTGTGCTTATTTGTATGTGTATGTGTGTAGTGCATGTGAGTGTATATGTATGCACATGTGTGTGTGCCTCTGTGTGTATGTGTGTGTGTATTAAGCATTTAAAATTTAAGCTTATTTAAGGTTGTATAGCTTACTAGTCCCTCAACCCATGTGCCACTTGCCCCCCTCTTTCCTCTCTGCCTGCCTGCTGGCTACTACATAACTACTCCCTAGTGACATGGCAGGGGAGAAACCTATGCTTAATAGAATCTATACACACACACACACACACACACACACACACACACACACACACACACAATATGTATATATGTCTATATATTATATATATATTTCTATATCGCATATTGTAATAGAAGTAACTTTTACTCATATTTCTATAAGTTTGTTTTATATATTGTACTTATATATAGTGTGTGTGTGTGTGTGTGTACACATACATGCACACATATATCATATATTTAACATTATATACTTCCATTGCACTATATATATGTGTGTGTGTGTATGTGCACACACACATGCACACATGTATCATATATTTAACATATCATATATCATATATTCCATCGCACTATGTGTGTGTGTGTGTGTGTGTGTGTGTGTGTGTGTGTGCGTACACACACGTGCTGCACACACACACACATATCATATATTTAACATAAATTTTAAAATTCGCTTTTATTACAATATATGATATATACATAAATATAAATATATAAAAATACTTATTGATATTTAGTATAATTATTAATATTATTTACTAAGATTAAATATTTAATATTAAATCTACATATTAAGTATTAAATGATCATTTAAATGATATACTATTATTATTTTTTTATATTTTTTATATTAATATTTATAATATGCATGTGTGTTTTTGTATATATATATATATATATATATATATATATATATATATATATATATATATATATATATATATATATATGCGAGTTGGTGAGGACTCTCGTCCTGCTGGGCAGAAAAACAAAAAGAGAGAGAGGGACATAGAGGGTGACATGGAAACACTCATGCACACCATCACAATAACCCAAAAAGTAAAGAGAGAGAGGGACATAGAGAGGGGGGGAGGTAAAGAGAGGAGGGAGAGAGATAGAGAGGGGGGGAGGTAAAGAGAGGAGGGAGAGAGAGGGAGGAGAGGGGAAAGAGAAATAATTAAAAAAAGAGGTGGATGGTATATTGGCTAGTTCACTCCCCACCAAGGTGTGTAAGGACATTTGCTCAATTCCTAATGCTACCCTCTCTTGAATTTGCTTCCCTTTTTTACAATCTTCCATTATGTACACCCTTACCTTGTGGGTAGAGGAGGAGGAGAGGAGATTTTTAGAGGAGATTAGAGGAAATGCTAAAGAGATGGATGGTATATTGGCTAGTTCACTCCCCAAGAGGTGGATGGTATATTGGCTAGTTCACTTGTAAGGATGTTTGCTCAATACCCAATGTTCCCCTGTCTTTAATTTGCTTCCTTTTTTTACAGTCTACCCCTATGGGCAACGGAGAAGGAGAGGAGAGGAGATGTTAGAGAGTGACACATGGCATGGGGGAAAACCTTTGCATACTATAATAGATATGGGTGCGTTAGTTGAACAGAGCATGAAACTTTTAACAAAAAATCAAAGCTGGGAGAGCACGATTATGGTGGTGAATGCGAATGGAAAAATCTAGAGCCTTTTTGGATTCAACACCACATCGAGTTCAAATGGTATAAAATTAGACACAATGCATATATATGTGTATAATGTGTGTGTATACATACATACATACATACATATATGTATGTATATATGTATTTGTGTATATATGTATGTATATATGTGTGTGTGTGTATATATATATGGGTCCAGCCATAATGTGCATGTCTATGGTGCCTCATAAGAGTCTGGTCAAAGATCTCACTGCAATATACCAATCTCAAAAGGTTATGTATAAGTTCCAAACAAGACCCCTCGTGAATGGGTTCACTAATCATATAGAATTATCCCAGTGTTGGTCATAAATCAATTTAGCTATTAAATAGATATTTAACAATAGCATATGTTAAATATCCATTGCCAGATATGCATTAGGTCATAAAAATGGCTATTATGTAAGTTAACAATCCGTTGTCTAATATGCAATAATGTTTAATAGTAGCCATTTTCAGAGCAGCAAATCCAAAGTTTTTTTTTCAAAGTTTTCATGCAGGTCACCAAAAACAGATGCATATGTCAAATTATTAACCCCTAAATAAATCGTTACAATTATCATCCCATAGACACCTAGCCATAACTAGAGTCGTCGGTTTGCAAAAATCAGAGAACTAAGACCATCACCGATCGGTGTCAATAGTAGCAAGATGCTTAATAGTAGCCATGTTCATAGCAGCAAATCCAAAGTTTTTTTTAAAGTTTTCATGTGGATCACCAACAACAAATGCATATGTCAAAGTATTAACCCCTAAATAAATTGTTACAATCATCATCCCATAGACACCCAGCCATAACTAGAGTTGCCGTGCAAAAATCAGAGAACTAAGACCATCACTGAGTCAGATATATAAGAAGACAACCATAGTCTTATCTAGGCCATGCAAGTAGTAAAGTATCTATGCCCTATACTCTCATAGCTTACACGCATGTAAACTGTCAAAAGGATTCAGGGAACATAATACCCCATAATCCATCAGAGAAGCGACAGTTTATTAGAGCAAGTTATGCATGCCAAATTAAAGTGCTAACCCATTAAAATCCATTTGCTATAGGATTCAAAAATTCAATATCTCTAGAAAACATGCTATTGTATAGCGTAAAGAGTGTAAACAAGCCCATAGCTAAATGACAAATACCTAAGAGGATGAGCTCTCGGCAAAAGCTAGAACAAGAGACATGCGAAACAACACCCATGTGATTCACAGTATAGGCTAAGTGAGTCTAACTCACCAAGATGAAGCCCCTTTTATAGTTGGAGCTGAGCAGAGAAAGCCAGCTATCATCGCCATCGTCTTTGATGAGGAATCTGCAAAGAGATAATGTGCATATAGCGGCCCATCGCATGTGGCCAATGCTATTGATTATGATAGAGCCAAACTGTATATGTGGTTGGTATTAAGGCCTTTAATAGCAATTACCCAAAAAAAACCTAGAGTTTCTCAACGTCAAAAAGAACTGTGTGAATGTGTGTGTGTGTGTGTGTGTGTGTATGTATGTATGTGTGTATGTATGTATGTATGTATGTATATACATACATACATACATGTATGTATATACATACACACATGTATGTATATACATGTGTGTGTGCGCAATGCCTCAATTTATAGCTTTTCATCCACAAGGTGCCAAGCACCTAATGTCATTGATTTCTCCTTGATTTGTGCCACCTCCCCTACATCTGGGGCACCCTTTCCTAGAATCTTTCCACACCCCTATATTCACTCATGTTACCCTTGATTCTCTCATCCAAAAGCCTGATTTCTCTCACCTTTTCACTGCTACCCACTCAATTACTGACTCCCTTTTTACAATCTCTAGCTAAGGACTTGTTCCCGCACACAACCATTCACTTGCATATTTCAACACCTCTGCTAAAGTGAATAATTCTAGAACACCTGGATCCTATACCAAGTTTTCCTCTTACTTGGTAGCCCGCCCCACTAGTGCCTCAAGTCCCTAACTCATAGTCCTTGACACTCTCTGTCTATGTGTCCAAGGCTACTACAAGTGCCCGTAACTTTGACTTAAGTGCTCACACATACATCTACCACATGGCCTACATAATCGGTGGTGGCTCAGAGGTGGTTTTACTCTATTGGGGCACGTTACATTGGGTTGTGGGGTTTCTCTCTCTTTCTCTCTCAAAAAAGATGTTCTGACTCCTCTACCTTAGGAGTTTCCATGAAGTTTGCCGATGCCGATCCTTCTTCATTTGGTTTGCTGTAGCAGTCTCTAGCCATGTGTCATGGCTTCCCACAGTTGGCAAGTGAAGGTCCTTCCTCCTCCCCTGCCTTTTCCTTGTCCTTGTCCTCGTGTGACGCCTCCTCGGGTTTAGAATGCTTTCTCCTCTCCAGTTGTTGGGTCTAATCCTTTCTTCTCTTTGACCTTGTTCTCTTGCACTGGTAGAGCTCCTTCTATCTCATGCAACTTCACATCTGGTACATTCTTTAAGGTTGCCACAATGTTCTCATACTCTCCCTTGTCCACACTCTTTAGAAGCACTGCTAGTGCCTCATCATTTTCTACTTTCTTCCCAATGGCTGCAAGTTGTTGTTTGATGCTTTTGTATTTGTTCAAGTGTGTGGCTAGAGGTTCACTTTCCTTCATATCAAGTTTGTAAAATTACATCAATAGATTTATCTTTGAATTCTTTGCTTGAGTGCTAAAAAATTTGTTAAGTTCATCCCATGCATCTTTAGCTTACTATATCCCTGCAATGTGGTGAATGATTTCATCATTTAAGCTAAGTGCAATGAGTTCTAATGCTTTCTCATTTCTGCTCTTCCACTCATTCTCCCCATTCTCCACTGGACATTCATCTCTTCCCTCAACTAGCCCCCATAGATTCTTCCTCATGAGCAAATACATGGTCTATTTGCCATGTATAAAATTGCCCCCTCGTTGAATTTAGCTACTTCTTATGCAATGCTCATGATGATGATGTGAAGGGGGTATTACCTCGATCCAATTCAAGATTCAAGGGCAATGTCTACCCTTTTACAACTCCAATTTGGTGTTTAATGATGATTATAACAAGTTTACAAGCATGAATACACCAAAGCTTGCATAAAGCCAAGGAAGTGTGAAGCATAATAAAGAAGGGTGAGCATTAATGCTAAAAAGATGAACCTTTAGAAATGATGCCAGCTCATGAGGTCCTAAAAAAGATCTCAGCATGTAAAACAAACCACAATTAGCCAAAAAATGAATGGATTAGTGGTAAACCACTCTTGTTTAAAAAACTTGGAGCTTTTGGCTATGGAGGCTTGAGAACCCTATCTGAGAAAAAAGATCACAACAGACGATTGGAGCTGAGTTAAGGCAAATCCTGTGAGATCTCAAATGGCGATAGCACAACTATTCATACAGGTAATGTTACCAATTGATGGTGGCGACACTTGCAGATATGACTGCACGACCTGAAAACAACATGAATTGGGGGAAAGCTTCTTCCCGACGGGCTGTGAGCGTATTTGCACCTGAGGGTTATGTCAGATGGTCGACCTGAGCTGAGTAAAATGTCCCTAAAGGATTTGGGTAATGGCTGAGTGGATAGGGAGCATTGACTGCTTCTTTAGAGATGTATACAGGCAGCAGGCTATGGTGAAATGAAAAGCAATAGTGATTAAATCACTAAATGATGGATTAACACATTAATGATAAGCTAAATTAGGGATGGGCATGGATCTTAAGCTCAGATACCAAGTTGAATTTGCAACAATGTGATGAGCTATGGTGGATCAAATGCAAGAATCAACGTGATTAGGAAGTAATTAGAAGGTGATTAAGATAAGATTAGTGCATAATTAATCTAATAGTATAATGTAGGTATGGATACTCAAAAAGCAGAAAATTCTCATTAGGCCAATGCCTCAATTTATATAGCACCTAATCCCACCGATTTCTCCTTGATTTGTGCCACCTCCCCTACATTTGGGGGCATCTTTTCCTAGAATCTTTCCACACCCCTATATTCACTCATGCTACCCTTGATTCTCTCATCTAGTAGATTTCTCTCACCTTTTCACTGTTCCACTCAATTACTGACTCCCTTTTACAATCTCTAGCTAAGGGCTTGTTCTTGCACACACCCATTCACTTGTATATTTCAATAGGTTTGACACAAATATAATCCAAACATGCCCGAATTATTTAAGAGGGTAGAATAATATTTTTAAGAGGGCTTAAAATATATTCCCATCATAAGATTATAGGCTTACACAAGTGACATGGTTATAGTGATTACAAATGCAATCAAGCATACATTAATAAAGCATGCAAACAACATGAAAATATTATGTCTTGCCATAGATCCACAAATGCTCCCCACTTTGGTATTGCAACGTACATTGAGGACGCACCCTACTCTGTATCCTTTGCATATGTGTCTTGGAGCACATGTTTGTCACTTGATACATTGACTTGATGATAACAAGCGTATCATTGCCATCAAGTACAGTGGATGCAAGGTCAAATAAGTACTACTCGTCCACCCTTTGTAGTGTAGTTTATAAACACTTGTATGGTAAAATACTCTTCCATGCAATCTATTATCTTTAAAAGCACTCACCACACCAATCGTATTCAATGTAAGGATTGTGTCTATATCAATACCAAACACAGGCCCACTAGTGGGTAGGGTCTATATCAATACACCAAACACAGGCCCACTAATGGGTAAGGTCTGTATCAATACCAAACATCATACATCAATACACGTTTTTAATTATACTTGGTTGGTTCAACATGCTTACACTTGCCTTTACGTTGATGGGTATATTTTGTATATGAGAGGCTGGGACACCTAGAATGTATAGTATATTTTAGATATTATACATGAAATTTAGAGGAAAAATATCAATTATCAAGATATTATTACCTTCCACAACATCAAGAATTGTTGATTTTCTGACTTCGCTTGTTTGTTTCTCTCCAATTGACATTCTTGTAAAAACTATCGAACAAATGTACTTATAAATTAGAGACCAACTGTTGAAGTTTGCATGTGAATACCTAGGATTTTGAACTTGATTGGTGTTAAGGGCTTCGGTGATGAAGGCATAAATGGAGCTATAGGAGGTTTTAGTTCACCTATTATATTATTTCTCTCTATACAAAACATTCTTATTATCTTACTTAGAATCATGTTATTGTGACTACAAGTAATAAACGTGAATTTTTTTCTCTTATCTGAGTAGGGATCTGTGATTCATGTTCCACGCACTTTGTTCTCTTTAGGCAGCAATGTGCAGGCAACAGGATATAAAGTTGCTCCTCATTGATGCAATTTGTCTTCTTATCATGAAATTTTTGTTTGTGCCAATCTCGTCATCATCTTCCTTTGCATCCAACTCATCTTTATCTTCCTTTGCATCCAACTCATCTTCTTGTGCCACCTCCTTTGCGGGCCTCTTTCTGGATTTCCTATTTGCGGTTGTCCCTCCGTACAATTTCCTCTACCTCATCATCTTCTTTGTGGGAGGTTTGTTTTTTAGGCCTTCTTTCTTGGTGTTGTTTTGTAAAGGCACCCAGTCTTTATCTTCATTGTCGGCCTTATGCTTTCTATGTGTGTGCTTGCTTGATACTTCTATGCTACTTTTGGGTGCCTTTGATTTTTTCTTGAGGCACAATAGGTGCATTTGGAGTTTCTTTCTCCCATCCTTCAACATTTGAAGAATTTCTCGATCCTTGTATTAATACCTAAGCACAATTCATAAAATGTCACCATAATTTTATCATAAAATAATATAGTACTAAAGTGAATGATGAAATCTTACTAGATCTTTTATAGACTAAATTATAAGGCTTTGCATTACATCATGAAGATACATAATCTCTCCATCCTCTATTAGAAATGGAAGTGGCACAATTGTTTCCACACAAGAAGTCATAAGAACACCCACATGATTGTGAGAAAGTGCAACACCATGAACAAAATTCCTTCTTGCCTTTGTTTGTAGAACCCTACCTTTGCTTACTTCTACAATATTATAAATAAAACCCATAACATAATTCCTCTCTAACCTTTAATCCATTTGTGTAATTAACATCATTAAAAGAAACATATCATTTCATATCCTTAACAAAAAAAACCTTAACTAAAAAGGAAACCTTTAAAACATCTTTTAAAACAATCAACCATGTGATAAAAATATATCGTTAGAAATATAATAATTTAATAAATATATTAATTATATTATTAATATAAATATATATAAACTTTTAATAAGTACTAGTCATAAAAGTCTACTCTTGATTAATTAATTTTTATGAACTTATTTTTTATTTAAATAATTATTTAGAATATATTTAAAGCATGTATTCATGCTATATACATACATACCAAGGTTAAACATATTTATAATATTTATATCAATCATTAATATATGTATATATTTATTGGTTTTATTAAACTATAATATTATTAAACTTAAATATTAAATATATAAATAAAACATTATAATATTTCTAAAGTATTAATATATAGACATTATTATAATATAAATATATAATATTTTATAGATAATTAATAATAATAATAATATAGTTTAATATAATTAATTAAAAATTATAATATAATATATAATTAATACATATATTAATGATTTAAAAATTATTTGATATCTTATTAAAATTATAATATAATATTTAGTAAAATATAATAAATCCATATATTGATGATTTATATATACCAATGTTTAATTTATGTTTAAATTATTTTTATGATATATATATATATTATAACAGTTTAGTAATATTAAATTATATTTAATATATATGTAGTTCTTTATGATATAATAATAAAACTATATAAACTTAAATGAGAAATATATAAATATAATATGATAATGATTATAAAATATTATTATATAAGAAATATTTTTTGTATTTTAAATAATTAATTATTTAAAAAAATTAAATTACATTTTAAAAATCATATTACATAAATAAATCTTTCTTTAAAATATTTATTATTTATATTTTTCATATATTTTAATATATCAATATGTTTACGTTATATTTTTACATAGTATTATTTCTATTATCCTTTAACATTTGAAGAATTTCTTGATCCTTGTATTGTTACCTAAGCATATGTCATAAAATGTCACATTTTAATAATTATAATATTAAATAATATAGTATTTAAGTGAATGATGAAATCTTACTAGATCTTTTATAGGTCAAATGATAAAGTTTTTCATTGCATTATGAAGATACACAATCTCTCCATTCTATATTGGAAACAGAAGTGGCACATTTTTGTTTTCTGGTAAAAAGTCACAAGAACACCCACATGATCGTGAGTGAGAAAGTGCAACACCATGAACCAAATCCCCTTCTGCCTTTATTTATATAGAGACATGCCTTTACTCACTTCTACTTTATTGTGAATAAAACCCACAACACAATTCCTCTCTAACCTTTAATCCATTTGTGTAATTGACATCATTAAAAAAAACATATCATTTCATTTCCTTAACAAAAAAACACCTTAAAAGAAAACCTTTAAAACTTTTTTTTAAAACAATAATCCATATGATAAAAGATATATTGTTAAATAATTTAATAAATATTTTAATGTAATATATTTATTATATTATTAATACAAATATATACTAACTTTTAATAAGTACTAATCATAAAAGTATACTTTTGATTAATTACATAATAATTATTTAAAATATATTTATGCTATATACACATATACCAAGGTTAAACATATATATATATATTATTAAACTATAATATTATCTATATAAATCTTATATAATATATATATATATTATATAATATATATAATTAAATTATGATTATATAAAATTAAATAATAAATATATAAATAAAACAAGAGGGATGGATGGACGAGAGGGATGGGCCAAGGGGGAAGAGAAGGTCCTAACCTCTCCGAATATGGTCGTTGGTGAGAATGGAGAAAGCATACGATGGGCATGGTTGGCTAAAATCTATGGAGAGTCATGCAAATTTTCCTAAAATAGTCTGAAAGAGTTGTTGTGGAGGTTTGTTTGAGTGCACTTATGCCTTGTGTGGAAGCATGACTATGAATGGCACACCTAATAGACCATCATGGATTGGTAATCTCTTTATCTTAGTTCAATTTCAATAAACATTGATTGATAAGAGTATTTATTGAAACTTTATATTTTTTAAAATAACATGAAAGCTCACACAAAAGCTTTCCTTGCTTAGCTTAACATTGGATGGATATGGCTCTCTAGCTTACTTCTACTATATAAGACTAGACTTGTATGCATGAGCATGTGTAATGCTATAGTGTCTTGTTGTATGCTCGATGATCTCCATATGAGTAAATTGAAAAAACATCAAGGGGAACATTTGCAGCATGAGGTGCAAAGAGGCACATCAAGGTAAGCATTATAAATTATAAAAGATAAGAATACTTTTATAAAAAGAGGCAATGTCAGAGGTTTCTACAAGGAAGATTCAAATAGATATCACAAAACAACTAGTATTAGATACAGTTGTTAGAAAGCATATAAGTTCTGGATCAAATATAAGTGTAGTTGTTAGAAAGCATATAAGTGCTGGATCAAACATTAGTAACATGGAGTTATCATAATTATTAGAGCACATGCATCCCCTAATTTAATGTCAACAAAGATAAGTTTAACTCTAGATACATTTTAATTTCATGATTGTGATTTATAATGCAATTTTCAATGAAATTTACAAGTTATACATTTCTCTTATAGATTTAGAAGGATGGTACGTGATTCTAGAAATAATAGTACCAAGGTGTAGAGCCCAGTCTTTCAGATTTGAAGAGACAATGCGCTTTTAGGTTCTTCCATGGTAGTGATTTTCTAGGCCCAGCTTTAGATGAGTAAAAGAGGTGCTATGTATTTAAAATGTCAAGCACAGGGCCCACCTTAGGAGGATTAGACTTAGTGAACAAGTAGGAGACGACAAATTAAAAAGGCTTGGGTTTGCTTTGATCATGTCAGGCATGAGACAACAGTGGTTGCACATGTGAATGATCACTATGATCTTATAGTACTCTTAAAATTTGTTTACTTATAACTATTACAACTATTATATGATGGCATGCAACTTGTAAGATCTTTTGACAATTACTTCTTGTGAAATGAAAGAAGACGACACATATGCATAAGTTTTATTATGGGAGCACTTTTGTAATATAGGTACATTAGATCCTGGTGGATGAATGAGAAAGTCACTAATGATGGAAACTTACCAGCCATGGATTGTTGGCTCAGTTGGTTGGCTTAGTTGGTGGCACATAAGATATCCCCATTAGAGAAAGCATCTTGTAAGGGTAAGTAGTACTTCTATTTTCAAAACATAGGGATTACACTTTGGATCCTCATATGTTAATCTTTTTTTGTAGAATGTGGATCATGCCACTTTGTTACACATGTCAACCACTAATCTAGTTGAAACAAAACATGCAAGCTATTGGCAAGAAGAGACGGTTTCAAGGGAACCATCAGTTTAAATGATGTTGCTATTTTAGATATCTTTAATGCTCTCTTTTAATCCATAAAGAAGCATGCCTTCATACAAGGCAAATATCATGATCAAGGCCGTACAATAACAAAGTTAATGGAGAAGGCTAGATCATTAAAAGCTATAAGCCTGTCAACCACTAGTAGATTGGTGGAAGAAGCAATGATGAGTGGAACACCAATACATGAGTAGCCAAACTATATTGGTGATAATATTATAGTTACTTCACATCAAAAACCAATAGTTATAAACCTTGAGGATGACAACTCATCACATCGCCTCCAGTATGTCACAAAAAACCAGCTATGTAGGAAAAAGGTTAGGAGGTTAAAATTTCCACCCCTTATTTCTATAGCTACACAAGGTGGTCAACATAATAAAGAAGGATTTGTAACTAATGAATGAGGTGTAGGAAATTGTTGAGAATGACTAGAACTCAATGTGGGTTATACATCAAACACCTCTAAATAGCAAGGTCACCTCTCCCAAGGATGGTTAGGTGGCTAAGATGGCAAGTGCAAGAAGACATCAAAAACTGTGGGCGAGGTATTCTATCTCCTTTCTATGGTTAGGTGGCCAAAATGGCAAGTGTAAGAAGAACATCGAAAACTATGGGCGAGGTGTTCCAACACCTTTCTATGGTTAGATGGACATGATCGCAAGTGTAAGAAAAATATTAAAAATTATGGGCGAGGTGTTCCAGCTTTCTATGGTATGAGAGAGGCATCAATTTATGTGATTTTGTAACGATAGCATGGATCACACTTGGAGAATATATAATACTATTTGTCAATCATCTACAAGACTTGTATGGCTAGTTGGAAGAGGTACAAACCTTACTTTGGATGAGATGTGAGTACCGGAGGCTAGAGGATTTGTGTTACAAAACGTATTACACAAAGAAGCAAATGATGTAGCCCATTGGCCTCAATAAGGTATAGAAGTGGCATATCGGATATGGTAGCTAAGAGGATATATTCAACAATTTCGAAGATAGCTACTACTAGGCCGGATAGATGGAAGTGTTTGTAATTCGGACCAAGGACTTGCTGAAAAATACAGGGTGACTACATGAAAGAATCCATCATGCACATGCTCGGATTTTCAAATTAGGGTTGGGACAGGTAGATCATACTGTATATGCAAGTACCTATATTTGGTATATTTATATATTTTTAGGTTTGATGTGAACCATAACATGTTCATACACACCAACCAACTTGCATGTAGTTATGTAATGCATAAATAATTTGCAAGGCTGATGAAATATATATTTTTAGAATAAAATTATCTTTTACCTATAATTGTGTATGTTTTCCACCTTGTCAATTTTACTTGTTCATTGAGCACATGCAAAGAGTAAAAAGGATATGTAATCACATGAAAAGACATGCAATCTCACTAGCAAGGGTGTGCAATTTGCAATCACATAAAAAGGCTTGGAATCACTTGCCAAGGGAATGCTATGATATGCAACACTATGTAAACATTGTAGAGTATTAAAGAGCATGCAAACCCATGCTAAGGCATGCAATAACATGTAACACTGTGCAAGTGCATGCAAAGAGTATTAAAGGATGTGCAATCACATGCAAAGGCATTAAATGACATGAAAGGCTATGCAAACATATGTAAAGATAAATAAAGGGCAGAAACAGACATCCAAGGACATGCAAGCGCATCCAAGGGATAATAAAGGGTAAACAATGCCATGCAATACAATGCAATGACATATATATGTAATAATATATAAATGTAATCCAATGACATGCAAAGGATAATAAAAGGTAAGAAAAGGACATGCAAGTGCATGCAAAGAGTATTGAAAGACATGAAATCACATCCAAAGGTATGTAATCACATCCAGTGCTATGTAATCACATCTAGTGCTATGTAATCACATACAAAGATTAATAAAGGATAAACATGATCATGCATGGACATGCAAGTGTATGCAAAGGATAATAAAGGGCATGCACTGCCATGCGTGCAAAGGATATGTAATGACATGGAACTTAAATTATATGCAGATTAGTTAATTTACATGCAACTTAGCTAAGCTACATGCAGATTAAAATCTTACACTTCATGGATTAGCAATCAAAAGTAAAATTTTTTGAATTTGGGCCTCCAATTTTTATTGATTTTCTATTCAAGTTATAACAATATCCTACTCCTAATCATCCTATTCCAAACCTTATATGCTATTATTAAAAGACATATAGAAATGCAACAAAGAATCAAATAAAGCAAGATTAATGAAGGTTTGTATGGTTCTTTTTTCTTGGAAACAAAACACATTCTAAAAAAGTCATATTTCTTTTCTAATGAATTTTTTCATTATATTTTCAAATACCTCATATAGTACTTGCGTGTTCACAACACAAAAACGAAAAAAGAAAAATCAGTCAAATACACCAAAACCAGTTGTACATTGGGCTAATGGAGACACCAAAAGATGGAAATAAAAAGAAATACAAGTAAGCTCAGGGTGCTTTTCATGGAAATAGCACAAGAATTGTTTAGCCTTGTTGATGCAAGAATTATTAGGGCAATTATTCCTTAGCTAGAATGCTCAACCTCTTAATGGTGGAAGCTACTCAAATTGCACTCCACACCACTATCCTCCATTCGTGGTTCTCCTTCCATTGGGAATGGAGCAATTTTTTAGAAATCAATGCTTCATCCTTGTCATTTTTACTAAGAGTTGCTCTATTTTGTAAGGCACCAAATATGAGAGAAGCCACTTTATGTTGAGTATGCCCATATGGTTGCCATAGGTGGTTGTATGCTTTTAGCAGGTGGATTATGTACATTCACCACCATGCCAAATAGGTTGTTATATGGCATAGGTGTTTGTATGCTTAGCAGGTGGCTTATGTAGATTCACCACCATGCCAAATAGGATGCATAAGAGTGGGGACCAATAGACCATACTTAAGGGTAGAAGATTATGGGGACACCCTATCCTTGAGTTGTACATGGTTTGAATGGGTGCCATGGCCTTGGATGGGCCTAGAAACTACAACAAGACTTGTGGACACTTATTTAGTATAATATTATCCCAATCAAGTTAGGTGGTTAGTTAGGTCTATCTGGACTAGAAGTAGGGTGGCTGACCTACAATATAACCAATCTTTGGTATTATATATAGATAAAGTAGCCTTCTCTATCATATTGTTCAATTGAGATCTATCTTCACTACATTATGCACCCTTTCTAGTGCATGACATCCTTCATCTTAGAGTTTACCTAGATCAAAGCTTCTTATTAAAATGTACGAGTGGGTAGATGGTCCTTCCCCTTACCTTTTTTACGCTACTTACTAGAGAATGTGGAATCACAACCATCTCTAGCCCCTCTTATTTGATTGGAAAGAAGAAGAAGATGATGGTGAAATGATTTTACTACAAGAGTGATCATCTGCAAGCGGAATGTAGCAAAAAGTAGTCAAGAAATAGTGCTAAGGTTGAATTGGAGGAATTGAAGAGATTTGTGTGAATGTAAATCATTCCCCCAATGATTTGTGGATCATCATCGATAGTATAATGTCCTAACACATGACTAGTCAAAAGGATTGGTATTCATATTTAAACTCAATAGGAGATGCCATCATGGTAGTGGGAATGATGTCAAATTCCTAGCAAAAGGCACAAGTACTAATTCTTTTGTGGAACAAGTAGTGGTGATACTCAGAAGAGCTACCATCATATACCAAATATAAAGAGGAATCTACTCTGCATTGCAACCATTATAGATCATGACCTCAGTTTGATTTGGCTGATGATGTCATCTTGGATGCCAGTGGTAATGTCATTAGAAGAGGAACTATGTAAAATATATTGGATGTGGCCTCCCTTTATAGGTGCAAAAGTCATGTTAGGTCTATAAGGATGTAACACAGTTGGTTCCATAGTTGGGGGTATCAATGGTGCACTTGGTTATGGTTCCAAGCAAGTGTTATTGTCTTGTCGATAGATGACTTTTGCACCAAAATATACGTCTCATCTGTAGGTTAGTGTAGACTAAAAGTTTCCCTTCCCTACTAATAGGTAGCATAGGGATCATATGAGGTCAAAAATTTGCCAATATTTTGCACTAATGGCTCCATACATTATTAGGGTCAAACCATGTCTCACATAAGTTGCACACTCCCTAGAGGTTCATGCATGATTAGGGTTAGGTATCCTTGAAAAGTAGATACCATTGTGGTAGCCCTAAAGTGTCTCTTATAAGGTATGGAAACCCATGCCATGTTGCATTTCAAGAGTTCCCATTGATTGCACACTACTAAACTGGCATGCTCAGTTTCTAATAGTATAGTGTAAGATGGAGAAACAATAATTTCCTCTTGCATAGGCATAGTACCAGAGATGGGTGGTTGTGCTCGCATAGCCAACACATTTATGACAAATAAGTGATGCAATAATCCTATTGTAATATCAAAGGATGGGGCATTAGCCAATGTTTTAATCATAATATCATGTGAGGAGCTAGCTTGTTAAGCTTGTTATATACATGCCTACAAGAAAAGTCTTTCAAATCAAATCCGTGCATGAAAAGTCTTTGAAATCAATCCTTGAGGTGGATCCACACTTGTGTTTGATCTTATTTTTTGTCTGTGTGTATTCTAATTCTTAATTTTAGTCTTTTGTTAACTTTTCTACACACATGGTTGTCCTTGTTTTCTCCTCTTTTCATGGTATTTGATCTTATTTGGCTTGTTCAAGCTAAGCCTAGTCTAGAAGGGTGTAATTTCTATCTAAGATAATCCTAGTTGTCCTAAGCTATGCCTTTTGTAGTCTTGAATAAACATATGTATTAGTTGATTACTAATTTTCTTGATTATCTCTTTTTACTAATTAATTTTTATTTATCTTATTTTGAATCGTAAATAGTTCCTATTTATTTTTAGTTTCTACTAGATTCCTAAGTTATATATGGATTTTTAAAATCTTTTTAGTATTTTTAACTTTACTTTTGGTTTCTAGTTTTTTTAATCTTTTATACATATTTTAATTAGTTTTTACTCAATATTCCATTACTTCGAATTGATTCCAAGTTCTTATTAAATATTTTTTATAACTATCTATTTTTTCATTTAATTTATTCTAGTTTATTTATTTATTTTGACTTTATTTATGTATATGCACTTTAATTTATTTAATTATAAATATTTTTGGTTGATTATTTTATTATAAGTGTTAATTAAATTCTATTTAAATTAACCTATTTTTAAATTATTCTTTTATTATCATCTAATTAATTATAATTTAATTAATATTTTAATTTATATTAATGTATAATAATATCTACTTTAAATTTGATGTTTGAATTGAATTTTTTAAAATTTTAAATTGATATTTATTTATTTATTATATCTCTATTTTATTTTAATTTATTTATTTTTAATTAAATATTTAAGTGATTATTTATTAATTTTATTGAATTCCTAAGTTGCCTTAATTTTTCTAATATGTGTTAACTGTTTTAAGTCAGTATATAATTTAGTCTTAATTAATGTATTGTTGACAATCTAATTAGATATTATTAAGTTAAAAATAATTTTAATAAACCCTTTGTTAATCTTAAGTTATTTTTTATAAATTTAATAATTAACTTTTTAAATTAATATTATTTAATTTTTATCTAATTTAAAATTAAGATTAAATCAAATAATATGTAATAATAAGCTAAACTTAATTAACATTAACAAAAGATAAAAAAACTTAGAACTAATCAAAATCTAACTTAAATTTAATTTAGATTAATCAAATCTAAACATAAAATTAAACAGAGGCTTCCTAGATCATAGGATGAGGCTAACAGACATCCCATTATGTGGAACGACCTCACTAGAGAGGAGGTTGGGTTACCTTTGGGTGCATCTGAATATATGCAATGGCTAGGCTAGGAGAGGTTGGGAGAGATATGAAGTGGTTAGGCTGGACGAGGTTGGGAGAGATATGAAGTGGCTAGGCTGGAAGAGGCTAGGAGAGATATGCATCGATAGTTATTGCTTGTTAAAAGCCTTTCTATGGATTAGAGACTTGCATACACCACCCACGACAGATTGATCAAATTGATGCAGCTATACCTCTTGAGTGGATTACTACCACATTTCATGATTTTAGCATCATCCTAGGTGGCCGGGTGTTTTCCCCATGACAAGAGCCATTACATGTGTTAGCCTTGTTGGAGGAGGGATATCGTATTTTTTGTTCTATCCATCCAAGATGGAGATTGTTGAAGTGTGACACTGAGAAGATTATTCATGGCACTGCCCTTCATCTAGTAAGAGTAAGTCGCTTAGGTAAGCACTGGCACGTTGACTCTCCGCCTCGTATTGTGACCCATGGGTCTTGGTGCCTATTGTTGTATGGTGGATGTCCTATCAGATATCTTCATTGGGATCCTGGGTGAGTGGAAGTAGATTGATGTGCAGCCAATCCTATGAACAGAACCTTTTCACATTATCTATAATGCCACGCTCCTTTTACTTGGACACATTTCGAGGACTCCTACATTTAGGTCGCACTTGGAGAGTTACGACATCACCCCATTGATTCAAAAGAGGCTTTGATACATTGTGGCACTCATATAGGAGGAGGAGCAAGATTTCGCACTTCTTTTGGTTATTCTTACATGATGGCCTCCTCATTAATCTCAATGGAGGATTATTTTTAGAGTAAACATCACTTGTCCCAAATGCCAAGTAGCTTTTGAGACAGTTTTAACATTGCATATGGGGGTGCAAGTTGTTGAGAGGATTTGGGACTCTATAGCTCAGTTTTTGTGTAGATCGAGGAGATACATTTATGTTACTTGGAGTGCTATTCCTTGGCTCACTCCGTCTAGTCCATAAATATTTTTTGAGGGTAGGTGTCTAGACACCGCCATAATGATATGTAGAGGTGTGGCCCAATGTTGCATGCTATTTGCTCATACACAATATAGACCACCTTTGCAGGGGATGATACTACTTGGGAGATCATCGTCATATCATAGCGTGGCAGATTTGGATGGCCATATGCACAGAGGCTATTGAGGGCATTCAGATATACCACACTCGTTGCATTTGTACTATATGGAGAGATATTATTCACACTGCCACGTGCGCTTATATACAGGGACCATCTTGATCTGTACAAGCAAAGCAGACTATTTTCATGAGGGAGTCGGATCAAGGGATCTTTTTGTCATCGACCCTTGCGGCACCCTTTGTGCCCCATATTGGTTGAGATTACTCTATATTCTAGGATGACGTTAAAAAAAAAAAAAGAGGGAGTGGGATCAAGGGAGCTTTTTCTTATCGATCCCTAAGTGACTCTCTTTTAATTCATACTTCCATCCTTGATTTTGTATGGTCTATTCATACTTAACATAAGTCTCCTTTTTGCAAACAACAACTACAATAATAATAATAATATAAATAAAGAGATGTTAGAAGACCTTAGCTAATCTTTGGACTAGCTTCAAATTAAGCTTTGGGATCAAGCTTCGGACTAAACTTTTGCTTAAGCTTTAGATAAGTTTAAGCTTTTGTTAAGCTCTTTGGGCTAAGCAAAAATCGAGCACAAAAGTTTTAAAAATCCTCTAATCAAGTAAATTTCCTTAGTCTCGGAACCAATCAAGCTCTAGCATCGCTCGAAAATCAAGTAAAAAATTAGCTCAAAATCAAGCTCTAACACTGCGGCTCCAAAATCAAGTAAAAAATTAGCTCAAAATCTTGTCTCAAGATTGTATCTTAGGCCATCATTCGTGGGCAAAGAATGAGGTAACTTGACACAATTAGTGATCAATGAAGCCCAAAATTCAATAGTTAAAAATCGATTGATACAAATTGCCAACAGTTAATGCTCAACTCAGCCAACCGGTTTATCGTTTACACAAATTGTCAATAGTTAATGCTCAATTCAACCAAATTGACATAATTAGAACTAACGGAGAGTTCTTATCACTTAAATATGCATTGACTGTGTAATACATTTCAATCACTAACTGCGTCATTGCATTGACTATGTAATACTAATACAACACTAAAGTAATCCGCTCAAATATTATACTCACAATTAAGCCATAATTAGTGTCAATTTGATCCAATCAATAACTAATCAACCCAATATGCAACACATAAGTAGTGGTCAAAGCTTGTGACTTGTAACCTCTAGGTTATGAGTTCAAGTCCCACTAGGCTCTCTCATGTTATAAAGGGACACCTATGCTCGTTTGATGTGTTTGGTTGCTCGGGCTCTTGCCCCTTGAACACTCGAGTGACTCTTCCTCCTCGGGTGGTGGATCACCCGAGATAGGAGGATCCATACGAGACCCCTCCGCTGTTCTAGCGCTCGACTCATCGCAGTGGTCATGGGGGATGCCTAATTCGTGGCTCTTGCCCGATGGTACGTGGCCCTTGCCCGACCATGATAATTGGCTAATTGTTGTAAGGGGAAATCGGCTCCACCCACTTGAGTGGGCCCCGGGTGTGTACGAAAAAAAAATATGCAACACATAATCACGTAAATTTAATGTGATTGTAGTCCTAATTAAGCTAAAATTTTAAGCACAAATAGTAATGAGATTATTATCAATTACTAATACTAATTAGCCTCTAATGAGCCTAAATGTTTATATAAAATTAGGATTGGGAGAATAGAAATTAAGCTTATTAAATAATCCCCAATGCTTAACATCCAATGTAAAATCCTACCTTAATTTAGCAACAATTGGCTTTGTAATGAAACATAACTGAGAGCATGAGGATAGAAACTAGATGAATTCTACAAGAAAAAAAGCAAAAGAATCTACTTTGATTACTACGTAAAGCAATAGAAAAAAATTAGCAATGTAAATGTATCAATTACTCTCATACCATACAAGAATTGAGTAAAATTACTCTCATACCATGCAAGAATTAAGTAAAATGAAGCATAAACAAGCTAATGCACATGCTATTTCTCTTGACTACGCAACCATTCCATGTAAGAATTGAGTAAAATGAACCACAAACAAGCTAATGCACAAAGCGAGGCTTCAAGGTAGTACATTGTCCAACCCCTCCACAAAGCAAGGCTAGACATCATCGATCCCTTGACTTAGAGGAGAGCTTTGTTGGGCAGGCCAATTTTCAATGGCAAGGGGAGATGTGTTTGGAAGGAATTTCTTTTTGTCCCCATCATTGCCTTAAAAAAAAAAACGACATTCTAGTGTATTTGTACTAGCCATAATTAAGAAAAATCGATTGAGATTTAAATCAGTGCCTCGAAAAAAAAACAACATTTCTAGTGTACTTGAACCAGTCAGAATAAAGAAAATCAACTGGGATTTGAAGTAGCCCTTATTTTAAGTAATGATTTTTCATATATTTTATTTATAAAACTTGCATATTGTAGAGATTTTGGAAACAAAAATTGGATAGATTTAAGAGTTATCTTTATTTTGATTTGTTTGAAAATATGTTTTTGTAAAGCATTGTGTTGCCGTCGCCGCCCCCATTTTGACACGTATCCCCTCCGATGATGGCCCTTGGCCCACGAGCACACGTTGTCGTGTGGCCTACGTCTTCGAAGCAATGTTCGGGAAATTTTTTTTACTGAACCTTACATGAATCCTTTTTGCCCATGGTTGAGGAGGAAATTATCATTTTGAGCATGCATTTTCTTTATATTTTCTCCAAAATATAACTAAATCTTGAAATTTTTGAAGAGGGTTTTTTTCTTCTCCTATAATTTTGAAAAGGTTTTTCCTCAAGTTGAACAAGTTTTAGGCTAAATCAAACCTTTCTTTCCCCAAACCCTACTTCTGAGCCTAGGCTCTTCCCTCTCTCACATTACTTGAGGCCATCTCAACTTGCGTGACCCAAAAGGTCTCTTGGTTGCAATTCTAAGACAGAGAGCCAACCCCCTCCCCTCTCCTCTCCTCTCCACAGATGTAGCAGTAGAGAGGCTAGCAAGGGGGGGGGGTCCTCCCTCTCTTTGTTGTAGTTGGCGGCCAAGGCCGGCTACAACCAAGTTTTTCTTCCTCGGACGAGGACTACCCAACTATCCTCATCGATCCAGGTTGCACACGACCCATCGTCGCGCTTGTGGATTGAAGAGAATTACTCAGCTTTAATGGGACCCAAAGGAGTGACATTAGCTGTGCTGTAAAAAAATATGGCATTCTAGTGTGATTGTATCAACAATAATCAAGAAAATATGGCGTTCTAGTGTGATTGTATCAACAATAATCAAGAAAAACCAGCTGAGAAATTAAGTAACCTATATTTTAAGAAATGATTTTTCATTTATAAAACCAACATATTGTAGAGATTTTGAAAAAAAAAAAACAGATACATTGGTTTTTTAAAAGCAGAGGGCATTAGCAAGAACCCATCATTTGGTCAAAGACCCTTTGGTGTTTCCTTTCTTTCAATACTAGCCTATGATGGGCCTACGCATTTTGTTGGAGGAGTGGACAGCATCCAACTTCTGTTGACTTCTTTCAAGCCCAAGGCCTCTTTAGGCTCTGAGAGGGTTTTGTGGCCTCACGAAATTACCCTCTTCCTTAGACTACCCGTAGCCTAGCAATGGGCGCAATGTATGCGTAGTTAGCTAGTGCAAGTCGTCCAGCTTCATGTGATCATTGTAGCTTCAAGAGTTGAAGCATCACTATCTTTACGTTTGCTCGAAGGTGCACACGTTTGGTGGAGTATTCTACATATATATGTTCACCTCCGAGCCCAACATGTCACCTTGAGCATAGTTTGCTTGAGCCACAAAAATGGGAGCAGCTCTACTTCAAGAGGACGAAAGACGGCATAGATATTTCCCTTCATATCACTCGGACGGATTTCAGCCATCCTTGCCTCCTCGGTGTGAGTGCCCCTATGGACCGTGAGTTCAAGAGTGGGCAACCACCAACAAAACCCCCTCCCCCCTTCCCCTCCCCTCCTACTTCCATTCTTTGTGAGGAACCATGCACCAAAGAATGGAACCATGCACACGTCTTCTTCTCACTAATAGAAGGGTCTCTTCCTGTGAGGAGGGGAAAATGTTTAATTGAGCCACAACAATGGCTTGAGACATAAAAATAGCTTAAGACAAATTTATGAATTTTGAAAAAGAAAACACAAATCAACTTAGAATTCTATGAAACTTCTTGAGATCAACTTACAAGTCTATGAAACTTCTTGAGAATGCTTGGTTAATCTTTATTTTTTCGTGGATTGATGAACCCAACTACGACCCCTAAATGGCCACTCAGTGGTAGATTTCGGATCATATCCACGATAGAGAAAGCTGGGAACATGGGTTTCGGCTGGGAACCTAAATACATGAGTATACCACGAGGTAACGAAGGTTGTACCGATGAACCAACCACCTAAAGCGAAGTAAGCGGTGGGAAAAAGTCTCTTGCATCTTTACTTTTAGTCCTGTATTGGCTGCCATGACACACCAATGTCCTGAATTGGAGGCTATTTGGAATAGCCGATTAGTCCTGTGGGTAATTATCAAAATATTATTCTTCACTTATAGGTCACGTTAGTGCTTCTAATCGAACTTCCTGGATTCTCTCTTGCCGGATTGAGCTAATGAATAGATGGCTATCCCCCCCTCTTTTTTCTCTCGAGAATGCATCCACTTATGGTATAGTTCTTGAAATTACCTAATTTTTTTTATCAATTTTAAAACTACTAAAAATATTGTAATAGCCTTATCTTCAAGAAGACATGTATAAAAAAGTCTCTTCAATTAATACACAGTACATGCCATAGCAAAGTACGTTTAGAAAAAATAATTAATTTGATTTTTATTGTGCTTAAAAATTATGTAATTTTAATTTTTTATTTTTAATAATAATAATAATAATTATTATTATTATTATTTGGTTTGGGGGGGGGGGGGGGGGGGGGGGGGGGGGGGGGGGAGAGGGGGTGTGCCTATATGATGACCATGTAAGACTGCGTTTTTGAAACTTTTTTGGAACGTGATAAAGCACCGGTTAAAAAAAGCAACCAAGTATATGTAGATGTCCAGTGCAGCTATTCATTCCCCCCTTAAATGGGGATTTATGCGTGGTCAATCCCTCTGTGAGGGTATAAAAGATCATAATTTTCCTCTGTTGAGGTCGACCTCCAAATCCTTTTGCTCACAGTAGCTCTCTGGTGCACTTTTGAATCCCTTTCACTGGAGAGAGAATTAGCATGAAATCATTCTCATACAAGAAAATAGCAACAAGACACACACATTCACACACACACACACACACACACACACACACACACACACACACAGAGAGTATAATATTAATGTCTTGAAAACACCCATGGCTTTATGAGACGAAAAAGTAGTACAAAGAATCCATGAGAATACTGAATCGTGGAAAACTTGGAAAGAACAGAAAAGAAAATTAGCTATCTATGCCCTGAGAATATGTGAATAAAACATACAGATACATCATGGGCTCATGTGGGTAAAGTAAGAGCAAATACATCATGGGGTGTTACAGGGCTGTGGAAAAAGAAACTAGCTAACAGGGCTGTGAGAGCCACATGGCTGATACACAATGTCACTATATGTGGGATGAACGGAAGATAGAATAGCAGAGACTCAGCTAATGATGCCCTCCTCCTCCGCTGATAAATATGGGAACCACATGAGAAATTTGGGAGGTAGAAGGGGGGAAAGGCAAGCTACAGGTGAAGCAGCAGCTAGACCAAGTGGTAAGTGGGGTAGAGAATAGCAAGTAACAAAGGGCTAAAAACATTATCCCAGCAGAAACATAAATAGTGAAAGCCTTTGCCAGTGGAGGTTTTTCCTCCTCTCATGAGTCAGATCAATGGAGCCTTTCAAGCTCATTTCCTGAACATGAGAAAGAATTTGTGAACCATGATATTACTATTAGAGAGCTGACTTGGATATATGTAGTTAGTTGACTATTATCACTTGTGCGCATTCATTTAATGTACATTTCTTGCACCTGCAAGCTAACTGCACAACCCTCACCGTGTGCACATATCATGAACAATATAGAAAAAATTCAGTAGCTTTCAACTACGTGAAGTACAAGCTATGGATCAGAGATCCAAACAAGTCAGCTTGACTCTTTTAAATGAGCGAAAAACTGAGTGCTTGCTGGGTTAATCCAGTAGATTATTAGAATACATAGGATGATGAGAAACAGTATCATCAACCTACCAGACAACCAAAACAGACAGAGCGGCAGAACTTACATCTTTATCCCTCTTGAAACCCACATTTACATCCTGATTCAAAGGCTGTGCGAAGTCTGGATACAAAGGAATTTACACCTTCAACAATGAACCATGGTTACCTTCAGCAAGTACAAGAATTTTGAAGTGTCTGCACGAGAGATTACAGCTCCATACTCTTATAAGTTCCTATTAATAAACTCACATATCCGCTCTTCCATGTACATCCTATCTTTCAATCGCCGAGGCATGTGCCTCTCATCAGGAAAAACAAGGAGCTCATACTCTTTGCCTGCTGCTATGAATGCATTTATCAGTCGTGCTGTGTGCCGGAAATGGACATTCTCATCTATCATACCATGGACAAGCAAGAGCTTCCCTTTGATTCTAGGGACATGAGGCATCACGGAGCTATTTTCATAGACCCTAGAATTGCTTGCAGGCATGCCCATGTATTTTTCTGTGTAGAAAGTGTCATACCCATCCCATGCCGTAACCGGGGCCCCGGCCACAGCACATTTAAATGTATCAGGACAGCGGGCCAGACACATAGCTGCACAATACCCCCCATAGCTCCATCCGTATAGACCAACATTGCCTGGGATTGTCAATCCTCGTTGGATTAACCACCGAACACCTGTCTCTTGATCTTCTACATCCACAAACCCAAATTTGTACTTAAAGGATCCTTCAAATTTTAATCCACGCCGTGCTGTGCCCCTGTTATCAAGCTACAGTGAAATGCCACAAGAATCCACAATGTCATGCCATTAAACAATCCACATCCTCATTTGAATAAACAAGAAGAAATCAATAACTCTTGTGACCACCACGTAATTGAGAAACTAACAAGTTCATATTAGCCTAAAAAAAGAATGAAAGACCTTTGACAATGCTTTTACATCCCAAATGTGTCAGCCAGACACTTAACATAGCAGTTGGAACTGGGCACACAACTCTGCAAATCAGTAAAGCAATTGGGTTCTGAAGTGCTTGTGTGCTGCATGTATATATTGAAACTCTAGAGACATCGTGAGGGCATACTAAGACAGCATCCCAAGGACACCTCCCATGCCTAAATCATCAACTTTCGACAGTGAGGACTACGGACCAGGCTCAGCCCGCTCTGATCTGAGCCCCCTCCACCTCTACCACTTGGGGGTGACCAGAGAGTGACCTCGATTATAGTGAGCGAGTTGCCCCAAGCCCCCAAGGGGGCGACATTCTACCTGCCAGCTACAGATCCACGACCTCCTCAAACAGCATAGAGAGATTTGACCCCATGCCGTATAGGAGTTTCTGGGAGGAGGATGGTATTACCGTGTGACCATCATGTAGCACCACATGGCTATCCTGACTTACATAGCTATTTTTATGCATATTTCTATTCCCATGGTTCATTAATCATCATGGATACTTTGTACTACATTTGGTCTCGTAGACCTTTGAGGTCTTTTGTAGATGTTAATATAACTTTCTTTTCTCTTTCTTTCTAGAACCACTTCATTCTCTCCACCATCAGATCAGTTCTAGCCGAGGTAAGTATTGTCATTAGTTGATCAGGGCATATCTCACTCTACACAGGATCATCTGCTGATTACATGTACATAGACTAGTGTTAGATGTTTTCTTTTTACCTTTCTTTTCAGTTTTCCATGGCTCGGTATATCCATGGTACCATTGTATCACTGAAGGCCTCATAGACCCTTGGGGTCTTTTGTATTACTTTCTTGCTTTCTTTCTCTTTCTCTGTTGTGCGGGTGACCAGCACCTGTCGGGTGTGGAAAGTCCTCTCCAGCTGGGGTTGAGGGGGTCTCTTGTCAGCTGGTTGTCTGCTTGGTAGCGCTAACTGTCAGCAAAGAAAAAGATATATTGGAAGTCCACAAAAGCAGCACTAAAGCATTTCTCCTCTTATGTTTTACTGCCTCAAGTAATGCTCTTAGGGTGAAGATGTGGTCCAGTGTTAGAGCAGATCCATAAGAAGCCTGCCTTGCCATGACTAAATCCCTCCTATCTCTGCCCAATCATTGAGGTACACATCACATTCTGAGCCACAAATCTTGGTCATCAAAAGTGCATTCATGCTGGTGCAGTAATTTTTGGGATTCATAAGTCATGCTGACCTTGGGAACCAACTGAGAAAATGAATGCAAGCCTCCCAATCAAGGACTGGTAGAGGGAAATCATGGCGAGTGAAAGTGCCAAGACACTCGCCGGGGGGGGGGGGGGGGGGGGGGGGGGGGGGATCCTACAGGGTGGTCAACCGATTGCGGGGGGGTGGCTGAGTTGACGACGACGGTAACCTGATCATGGCCCCGGATCCCTGCAAGGCATATGTCCTGTGTCTTTGATGGAAACCTCTTGAAGTTGGCCCGTTCTCTGGTATGTCCCAACAGGCCTAGGATTAGGGCTAGGGGTGTGTAATAACCCAAGATTAGAGTTAAGGCTTAGCCAAGGCATGGGGACTTCGAGGGTTCACACGTGTGCTAAGGGTGCTAGCAAGATGAGGACTACGAGCCTATAATTAATAGCCTAGGGCTAATAATGGCTAAAAAACTTATAAATAAAGCAAGAAAGCTAATAAATAAAGCAAGGGCCAATAATAGCCGGGTTATTACTATATAAGTGACCTTGGGCTAACTTATTAAACACAAGAGGTCAAGTAGTCATGCAGCGGCTTGGGATGCAAGATCTCGAGGCCATGGAGTTGCAAGGTGGGTAGTTCAGCCTGGTGGTATGGGACGCTAGGATGGGGCCATCGGTACCAAGGCTCGTGGTAATTAGACCTCAAGTAAGTGCTCGCCTGCATGCGTGATGTGAAGGGCAGCAGGGCAGCACATACGGCCGAGTGTCCAGCATGTGCACAGCGCCGTAACAGCAGCCTGTGTGCACAGCACACAGCTGGCCTGTATGTGTCATGTGCAGGGCGACGGGGCAGCTAGGCAAAGTATCTGAACTATGCGCAAGGCTGGGTTGCAGCTGTTGGTCGTACTGGACAGATCTGGTCCCTTGCTTTTGGCAGACAGGGATGGGCAGTAAGGCAACCACTGTGTGGCTACGTCGCACAGGGAGAGGGGGAAGATGTTGTACATGAACAAGGTGTAGTTACCGACCATGAGGCTAAGCCTGAGCCATGGGGCCATCGGTACGAAGCAGGCTCGAGGTAATTAGATCTCGGGCTCGGGAGTGGTTCGAGGCACTGAACCTATGGTTGGGTGGTGAGTCGCTTGCCACAATTCATCACGGTCATGTGATATGTACGACGATGTTGGGTCTATGAAACTTCGTTAGGGTTTGCGTTCTAGGTCACATAATCTGTGGGTGTGGTCTGTGTAGCCCTGACACTCTCTCGGCGAGACTGAGTGAGACCAGTGCTGAGGGGCACCCACACAATGTGAGAGTGAGTGCCCACGGGGTGACCACTGGGCATCTTGAAGAGGGGGTTCTAAATCAAGGGTTGTCGAAGTGTTTCTCATCAGATAACTAGATAACTGGCTAAGTCTCTCCTCATCAGAGGTCAGGGGTAACTGGGTGGGGGCTAGCTTGAGATAACCCAAGCTTTGATTAAACTGGCAACGAAGCGGTCCTTGAAGGAGGAACTAATGCCACGGGCTTGGGCCTCCATGAAGGTCCACCACACATTAGGGGTCTAGTGTCCACCAAGAGTCGGCGTGCAGGCCGAGATCCGAGCGTGGAGAAAAGCCTTCCATGGCTCACTCCCTGTCTAAAGGCCTCGAACAACCAACCTATTGCTCTGAATAGCTAGATCAATGATGCCCAACCCACCACAATGACGAGTCACAAGCCTGAATAATAACCCTTCAGGCCACCTTGGCCCTCGCAAGACAGTTGTATGTCCCTACCTCAAGAAACATCTGGATCAGCTTTTGCACCTGAGGCATGCCCAGGAGAACGCCCACCAAGAGGTAATGTACCACATGCTGCCTAGAGCAAGACGGGCAAGCTGCTGCTCTGGCAAAATATCAATCCCCACCTGACATCACAAATATCTAACTAGGGTGCCACGATGAATCCATTGAAAAGACTCAATTGGTCTCCATGCCAGGGTGGGTGAAGATCCAACCCAAAAACGACGACTTGTGCCAGTTGATCTGAAGTCCTGACGCCATGCTGAAGACCTCAATGGCCTGCGCGAATCTCTGAAGATTTCCTTCCTCTCTTGAGAAGTAGGCGGCGGTTATCATCTGCAAACTCGGAGTCTAGAAGCTCCTCATGGGAGCGGATGGGGAGACGAAGATCCTCCAGCCCAGTCCCCAAGGTGGCCAATAAGCTGCTCATTGCCTTAGCAACAAAGAGAAAGAGTAAGGGGGCGAGTGGGCACTCCTGACGACGGACTGATCTGGTAATCGGGAACCTGTCCCCTTTGGTCTCATGATGAGAACCTGACTGTGGCCAGTGGAATAAAGCGCTAAGACTCCCCGGATCCAGCCGGCTGAGAATCCCATCAGAAGCACAGTTCCTTGAGGAACTTTCATTAGTTTTGTTAGTCGGTCAATATTTCGTCCTTACGAATGTTGGGATTCAAAATCAATTCAGTCCTGGAAGGACTACTGTGCAAACTCGTTGATAGAATCTCTCTTGTTTAGGACACTCTGAAAATTGTCCGATAGGATCTCTTTGGATGGTTGAGATTGCTAGGAGATTTGGTAGCTTTTAGAAAAGTTGACCTTCAATTTTTGCCCAAGTTCATGGGGTGAAAAAAATAGCTTCAACCTAACTTGCCTTGTGAAGGTTATTGATTCATACGATAGGCTACTGGCATTCAGAGAGCATATGGTATCCGAAAGAGCTTACTGCCTTTCTGGTGGATGGCTCAGGGAATGCAAGATGACTCGAGGAGTCGGAATGACTCAAGGAGTTAGGCCTTTTTAGGCCAAGGCTTGAAGATGACTTGAGAAAATGATTTGTTCTCTAGAAACAAGTTCCTTCAGTTGGTAATCTACTATGACCAAGAAGCTCAGTCATTGAAGGACGATCTCTCGCTTCTAGTAGATTTGGATAAAGAAGAAAGTGTGGAGGTAGGATAGAGAAGAACGTTGGGGTTATACCTTTTGCCAAATCAAAGCAGTTGTTGGGTTCAGCCTAGGATTGGACAAAGGAGATCTTATGATTGAACACATGTTCCATTCAGATTTGGACAGGGGAGATCTTACGATTGAACACATGTTCCATTCAGATTTGGACACATGTTCCATTCAGATTTGGACAAGGGAGATCTTATGATCGAACACATGTTCCATTCAGATTTGGACAAGGGAGATCTTGTGGTTTGTATATTGTGCCTTGAGTACATAGTACATACTCAAAGGACTTCTCTCACATTCTCTCACATGAACGATTGTTTCAATTGCATGGGCGTGCATGAGGTGGGAGAGTTGATACAACTTGTTACTTGCGCATGTGTTGTTTGAACTTGTGATGGGGTAATGAGATGCTGGAACTTATTTGCACTAAGTGGGCTAATGTTTGCTGACAATCAATGCAAGATGACATTTGGTATGACACCTAAGTTGTACTGCGCATCTGTGCTAGGGTGTTCTGGTAGAACTGTTGCACTTTGTGGTTGACTATCTCAACTCTTGGATTAAAGTGAGATTAGATTAGATATTTCAACTCTTAGAATGGAGTTGGACTATAGTGAGCCTTTCAACTCTTCAACGACAGTTAGATTAGTTGTAAGCAGTTGGATCTTTGTAGCAAGATCTACAAGAGGAGTTTCATACTAGCTTAGGTAAGATCCTATGGGTGATTCGCTTACATTGGTGTCTCCTTATGGATTCACCAAGACGTGAATCTAATGGAAGGGGGAGATAATGTTACGTCCCGACAGGCCTAGGGTTAGCTTAACCTGGGGCTAGGGGTGTGTACTAACCCACATTAGGGTTAGGGCTTAGCAGGGCCTGAGGACCTGGAGGGTTCACACGTAGGCTAAGGTCGCTAGGAGGATGAGGTTTGGATTGGTCGTGGGTCAATGATTAATAGCAAGGGGCTAGTTATAGCTAAAAGCTTATAAATAAAGCAAGAAAGCTTATCAATAAAGCAAGGGCCAATAATGGTTGGGTTATTGCTATATAAGTAAACTTGGGGGTACTTATGAGTTATTAGAGGTATTCATGCGGCACGGACATGAGAACTGTCAGGGGCAAAACCTCAGGGCCATGGAGCTATGAGCGGTGGGCTCGGAATGGTGGCACGAGACACCAGGTTGCGGTCATCTAGGCTTGGCAAGCTCACAACAATCAAACCTCAGGCTCGAGGGTGGTTCGAGGTTACAGTTGGGTGTGGTGAGTCGCTAGCCACAATCCATCGTGGTCATGCGATGCGTACGATGTTGGGTCTACAAAACCCCTGTTAGGGTTTCTGAAGTGTGTGGATCTAACCCAGTGTTGCATAGAAACGCGTTTCTTACAAAACGCAGGCAGAAAAACAGCACAAGAGAGAGAGAGATGTAGGCGTGTAACTCTGCTCTGATATACACAAGAAGATCCCGAGGAATGATACAAATGAGGTATGGGGGCTGAGGACCTATATATACCCCCCTAGAGGGCAGTCGGCCAGCATAAGGAAAAGCCCACGACTGATAAAAAGGTCCACGACTGCATAAATGCAGTCGGCCAGCAATCTGGTGCCCAAAACTGATCAAAACCAGTCGGCCAGCAGCAAGAGTGCCCACGACTGATAAACACCCAGTCGGCCAGCACTGTACTGCTCTTGGCACCCTCTGGCAGCCCTCCCAAGCCTCAGAAAAATGGGAAAAAATAGGGGAAAAATACGGAGAGTGGGGAAAAATGGGAAAACACCTCATAAGGGCGGGCACACCCACACAAAGGCCCTGGTGTATATATCTAGATAGGAGATGACTTCTAACACCCCCTCTCAGCTCCTGGCTGTGAAACCAACCACTGGGAGCTGGGGTGCCGCCTGAGCAAATCCTGAGAGAGCGACTTCGTGAAGAGGTCCACCGTACTGTCCTCCGTCGAACAGAACTCTAGCAAGATGTCATCAGCAACGATCTGTTCACGAACAAAGTGCCTCGGGATGACCATGGGTTCCTCCAGTGGAAGCCCAAACCTGCAATGTAACCTCCTCCTGCTCCGTAAAACTGCTCCTGGGCCATAAGTAGATCCCCTCGTGTCCGAATCTCCTCCCCAAACCGAGTCACTCCAACCGCGGAGTCGGCGGACTCCATCCAACAATCCCCCTCCTGTGTACAAGAGTCCATGATCCTTCGCATGTCGCAGAAACCACAGGAAACGCAATCCTGCCTCCCGAGGAGACATCTGCAACCAAGAGCTCAACTGCCTCATCAGGAAGCTCCCGTCCAATCCGGTGTCCATCAACCAGATCAATGAACCATCCAGCTTCTGAGTCACAGAGACATCACACTGCTCACAAGGATCAACACCTGTTTTACGGTGCACAAACAAGTCCTGGAAACCTGATGAAACCTGTCAACCACCCCCTCTGAATCCGGAACCACAAAGCCTGGAGAAACCACCTCCTTCTGCAAGTAAGCACCTGCCACCTGCCTGGCTTTCCGAAAGGTCCCCGTGGAAAGAACATCCTCAACTACTGGAAGTTCTATGTCCCGAACACTACGAGACATCAGAGCATAAGTGACCTGTTCAGCTTCCTCTGACTCACGAACACAAGAACTACCAACATCAGTACTGGAAAGTTCCTGCCAACTGCTGCCATCTACTGGCAAGCTATCCACCATCTGGTCTCGGAAAGCCCGCACCTGCAGCGTATCCACACTTGAGTAGCCATAACCACACTGCCACTCATCACAATCCTGAGGACCTGGGAGAGAGAGTGCTGAAAGCTTGTAAACTCCATTCTCCACTCTGCCTTCCCAAACCACTTGGCCTGTTGCTTTGTCCCGGAGAGCAACAAAATGCTCATCAAACTCCACACGTACGCCAGTCTTGCAAACCTGATGCACTGACAACAGATGAAAACCAAGTGCTGGAACATACAACACCTGGGAGGAATGCTTCCCCCTCTACCATCGGGAACTATCTCCATCCTGCCCTCACTGTGAACTGGGATAGTGGACGTATCCCCAGTAAGAATATGACCAGAAAGCCTGCAGAGATCCTGTAAACCGGAACGGGAAGGAGTCATGTGCCTGGAAGCACCACTATCGAGAATCCAATCCCTGGTATCCGTTGCGGAGAGTCCTCCAATCTCCTCCCTGCCTGAAGAAAATGAAGTATCGGTGTCCATCACCTCCAGGTGCACAAAAGCCGGAGTCTTCATGATTGCTGCTGAGGAGTCTTCACCCTTCTCGGTCTTCCGCTTGGGACACTGCCTCCAGTAGTGGCCTTTCTCGCCACAATCATTACAGGTCCTCTTTGCCTTCAGTTTCTCGCGGTCAGCGTCGGACTTCTTCTCAGAAGACTTCTCCGATGAAGCCTTCCCTTTGCCCGAGTTACGGCCTTTCGACCGTTGGCCAGTTAAGGCCTCCGAACCTCCACCCTGAGGAGGGTTCGTGAATCGTTTCTCTTGGTCCAGGACCATGGGTACAAGCTCCTCCCACGTGATGGTGCTGAGCCTGCCACTGGTAATCAACGACGAGTAAAATGCTGAGTACGAAGAGGGCAAATGTGACAGCAACGTGATGGCCATGTCCTCCGACGATATCTCCTTCCCAGCCTGAAGAACTTCCTGTTGAAGAGCCTGCAGCTTGTTAATATGCTCCCGCATCGTCGAGACGACTTTGCAGGTCTCATAACCCACATCTGTACTTCCAAGGAAATCCTCTTCATGGGCGATACCCTGTTGTAAAGTGAGGCCAAATGCTGCCATATACCTCTGGCCAGCGTCATGTGCTTGACATGATTGATTACCTGCGGTGTGCAGTTGAGGAAAATAAACGAACGGACCCTGGCGTTGACACGATCCCACATCTGTGTCTGGGCCTCCCGGTAACTCCCCTTCCTCTACTTCCGGCCGTGGAATACCAACAACGACGAAATCGGCGAGATCGTAGGATTCTAGAACGGATTCCATCATCACCTTCCATATGCCGTAGTTGCTCCCGTCCAACTGACGGTCCACCGGGAACGTGGGGAGTGTCGGGATCTTCACATGTCTCTCGGCCATCTCAAACAGATCTGCCATAGCGGGGATGTACTCTAAAAAGGGTGGGTGGGTGGGAACAAAGAAGAACTAAAACCTGCAAGTGGCTGTCCAGCAAATCAGCCCGCCTTCCTCTTGCTTCTCCTCTTCCCGATCAGCCCGAAACAGTCCACCAATCAGCCACAAAACAGTCCCCCTCTTGCTCACACAAATCCCAAGACCTATCTAGAGCTCTGATACCATGTCACAATACGCAGCGGAGATGATGACCAGATCTGGGAACACACGAGCAAAAGCAAAAACGCAGGCAGAAAAACAGCACAAGAGAGAGAGAGATGTAGGCGTGTAACTCTGCTCTGATATACACAAGAAGATCCCGAGGAATGATACAAATGAGGTATGGGGGCTGAGGACCTATATATACCCCCCTAGAGGGCAGTCGGCCAGCATAAGGAAAAGCCCACGACTAATAAAAAGGTCCACGACTGCATAAATGCAGTCGGCCAGCAATCTGGTGCCCAAAACTGATCAAAACCAGTCGGCCAGCAGCAAGAGTGTCCACGACGGATAAACACCCAGTCGGCCAGCACTGTACTGCTCTTGGCACCCTCTGGCAGCCCTCCCAAGCCTCAGAAAAATGGGAAAAAATAGGGGAAAAATATGGAGAGTGGGGAAAAATGGGAAAACACCTCATAAGGGCGGGCACACCCACAACAAAGGCCCTGGTGTATATATCTAGACAGGAGATGACTTCTAACAGTGGAAACGTTCGAAACGTTTCGTACTATATGAAACGCGTTTTTTTCAGCCCGATTTTAATAATGCCCTAGAACACATTGCCGTCATTTCGTACATTTTTTCCATGCGCGTTTTCCAGAGGCGGTTCCCTGCATGTTTCTCGACGGTATGTGTACCAACTGGCCAGTGATAGTGCACCTATGAAATCCCCGTATCATCCTTGGTGTCCTTGGGCCTTGTGGAGGTCTATTCGAGGGGTAATTTTCCTTTATGCTTTACGTACGTTTTCTCTGCAGAGCTCACAGATAAGCACGCTTTTTACTCTGTGCTCAATCTTTCTTGCATATCTTCCGCTCCTTGCTCTATTGAGGCCCAAGGCTACCTGCCTTGGGCAATATAGAGTGAATTTGGAGTGGTTTTACAAAGGCAGCTTGATTGGGTGAGCCATGTATTTTCAGTTGCATCTAGCATGGTGATCTTTGTGTGGTCTCTTATAAGTTATGTCATAGGGCTAAATACATATTTTTTTTTGTATATTCCAAGTTAAAAATATACATATTTTTTCTATTTTGTTTGAAACCTTTTTGGACCCGTTTCTTACCTTTTAGGAAACGTTTCAAAACATACGAAACCCGTTTCATACCTGCCGTTTCAGAAACGCCTGGCAACACTGATCTAACCCCAATCCTCTGTGCTTCTATGTTAGATAACCGTTGGTGAGGTCTATAGAGACCTTACAGTCTGTTACATGCACCTCTCCCTACAGCTGGCCCAGCAATGGATGCTACCTATCTGGCAATGAGCTAGACCTATCACAACCATCCTTGTCGCATACGAGTCCATCCAGTGTCAAAACCAGGGTGCCCAGTGCCCAACTGCTCATATATGGTTGTTCCTCATAAAGAGAGCCTTACAAAGTAGAGCGAGTACAAAAAATAATAAGGGTGGAGCATCGATTTCTAACGATCTTGACATGAGGCTTTATTGAAGAGCTTTGCAAGGAATGATGCAAGAGTTGCACACAGTCATGAGTAAATGATCTAGATCGTAGTGCATCAATGCCATCCTGCATCGATCTTGTTGCTAGCTTCAGCCCGCCAACACCCCCCCCCCCACCCGGGCCCCTCTTTTTGCACCCTATTCAGCCTCTCCCTCAGCCCATGCGTAGCCTGGAACAGCACCACGGCACCAGGACAGCAGCTGAGTTGACTTGGGTTGTACTTAGGCAGTTTCTTTCTTTGATAATTTTTTCAGCCTTCAAAAACAATTTTGGCAGGCTTATACTTGGTACTTTTCCTCACGGAAGTAATACAGTAAATATAGTTGAGGTATTTGTTTGTGCTTCCTGACTTCCATTGCTTTCTTCCCTCTGTTAAGTCACTTGCACATAGACAGACAGGTCTTAGTAGCTATACAGATCAGCCCATCACGTTCCACAGAAGGCTAAGCATCTTATGGGACGCCAGTACTAAATATTTCAGAATGAAAGGGTTTCAAACGGTCCCACTCTCCTTTTCCAGGAAAATCTACAAACTCAGAAGAAACTGTAAAATAAGCTACAGATAATGTTAGCTTCCCAATGTGATCAAGTCCTGATGTACTAAACAGCCGAGTAACAACCTGCTAAATCCCGTTTAAAAATGCCAATGGCTTACTCCCTAATGTACTTACAACACATCATATCTGTAACCTGTCTTTCCCAGCCGAACTCAATACACAGCTACAGGACATAACTGGGAATCAAAGAGCATACTCTTTACCTATGAGTCTTGGAAATGATTCTCTGTTTCCCCAGCTGGGCAAAAAAGCCACACCCTTTGCTAAAGCCTATCCTCAGCAGCACTCTCCTGGAAAATCTCCAAGCGGAGGGAGCCCACACCATCTCTAGCTCCTGAAGCCTGTGAAAGAGCTTTTTGAGGAGAAGAGTGTTGAAGGTCTCCAAAAACCTAGTAGTTTTTCAGACTAGTCCAAAGTTCTTGTATGGTTGAAAATATCTACTCAAATTCAAAAATGGTCTAATAGTTACAACACGCAAAATACAAATTAATGTTAGTATTTTCTCAAACAGTTACTAGCACATGCAGACAATATCTACTACAGAACAAGTAGACACTTACACATGCAGATGATATCTACTACAAAACAAGTAGAAACTTACTCTCCAGACAAGGATGCCTTTACTTCGAAGGTACTGTGCCCGCATGTCTACTGTATTCATCCAAGTGTTGCAAACCGTTTGCACATTTGGACCCCCGTAAACGCTCACAAGAGTTCTGTACGGAGGTGGTCCGAACTGCTTTGCATCTGGCTTGTAAACAGCTCCATAAAGAACAGTACCATCAGAAGCTGCAATCTGCACTGTATCTGGTGGAAAAAGCTGCAACTTACGAGCACGTGGTGTAGGAGCTGGCTGTTCATAAAGTGGTATCAATACCTTCCCATCTTCCAGATTACAAACTAACACACGAGGTGGTGTATGCAGAGAATCATGCATGTCAACAAACCTTCGCATCTGGTGATCCAGAACGACCACATGCCTGCCTTCATCCTGTGTCAGCCTTTTTGGTTTTGGCAAAGGTAGAGTGGGATCTGGAAACAGTTTTGTGCTGTAAAGGTGAGTTTCAAGAGGACTATCTAAAGTTCCTATGAAATAGACTTGGCCTGAATTTTCATCTACACCTGCTATCTGCTCCACCATCCAATCACCCTGAGTCAATGGGGTTAGGCAAAGCCCATTACAATCATAAAGATACAAGTGCCTGAAACCTGATCTCTCACTTGCCCATATGAAGCCTCCAGCTAGCATGTCAAACCCCTTCTGTAAGGGAGTAAAGCAGTCATGGAGATTTACCCAGATCTCATTTTCTTCAACCAAGATGACATCCCGTGTACCTGTTCTGATGTCAAATTTAAGAAGCTTTAACCGTGAATGAGAACGATTAAGAACCTGTGCAGTAAGTGTATTGTCAGGCATCCATGTTACTCGAGCCAAGTACTCTTCATCTTCTTGGTCTTTCCTGTGATGTCCACAGTGCAGGTCTGCCCACACAATGTCCCCTCCGGATGAGGGCACAATCCCAAGCCGCACCTTCACATTTGGGTTGCCAGCAAACGGGTAGGCATGGTCCTCTTGAGCATCTCCACCAAGATTCGACTTGCCTGGGTGCATAATTCGATAAGGGGGTACTACAGATGCATCAACCTCAGCAAAGGCAAGAAACTTGCTATCTGGAGACCACCATAATCCATTTCTTCTCTCCATTTCCTCCTGTTCCAAAAAGTACAAGCTTGAGGAAAGCAGAAAGCTCAAGGCCTGCGAGATAGAAAGCTTGAGTATAACTTCAAGCCCACAAAGCAGTAGAATCCTTACGAGTGGTTGTGAAGGTACATAGAGATTACCTGCGCAATGTACTCTGCTAATCCATGGGTCTGCATACACATTCCAGGGTTGAGGAGTTAGAAAAGTAGAGCAACCTTTCTATTATCTTCACAAACGTTGACAGGACATAACTTTTTCTTATCTAAGCCGAAAGGCCAGAACTGCTAATTGATTTTTACTCTAATCGTCAAACACAGACATGCAACGTATTGTAAGCACAAATTTGCAAAACAAGAACCTAGTAGCAATGAAAACAACATAACACTTCAAACCATCAACTTTACCTTTCCGATGCCCCTAGCTCCAAAAGTAATTTGTTTGGGCTCGCCAGAACTTAGAGGAGCCACGTACAGCTCTTCATCCCGTACATAAGCAATTAAGCAGCCATCAGGAGACATAATTGGGTCCAAAAGTGGAGATGAAGGACTGCTAGCTATTTTAAGACAAAGCTCTGTGCTAGTACCCATCTGTACATAAATCTGTTGAGCAATAAGGTGTTAACCCTCTCTCTCTCTCTCTCTCTCTCTCTCTCTCTCTCTCTCTCTCTCGCTGCCCTCTCTCCCGCGTGGGCTGGCTCTGTTCGCCGCCGCCTTCTGTTCGCTCTGTTCGCGCCTCTGTGCGTAGCCACCGCCTTCGCCCCTGCTCGCCACCCTCTCTCCCGCCTGGGCTGGCTCTGTTCTGTTTGCCTCGCTGCCCTGCTCGCGCTATGCTATTCTGTTTGCCTCGCTGCCCTGCTCGCGCTATGCTGGCCCGTCTCCCTGTCCGCTAGTCCCACACACCCTGCCCCCCTTTTCCCCAAGGCAGCAACATAACTCTTTCGAGCTGGGTTCGGAACACTTTCCAGGATCATGGACTTCCCGGATCAGAGATGCCTGGGACTTTTTCTTCTAGAGCTTCGTAGACACAGGGAGTCCTTAGTGAGATCCAGATCAGCTGTACTTGCTCGAGGACCAGCACAAAGAGCTCTCACCAACTTCTTCCATACCAGCACTCCAAGGGCCGATCCACCCATCATACCCAGACCACAGGCTAGTGCAAGAGCTCGGCCGAGACGTGTGACACTCGACAGAGCCACCGAGTTATGCAGAGCATGACGCTCCAGACCCCATGGCCCTCGCCCACGGCCACGCCACCACAGGAGGATCTGGGCCATCATCTCCCATCATCGCAGGACCTTCTCGCGCCAGCTCAGTTTTATCACCTTGAGCACCGTGTCACAGCGGCCCATGAGTGATGTATTAGGGTGATATGAGAGCTCTCTGCTCATGTACCTAGATCAGATTTTATAGTTATAGATTTTTGTTATCTTTCTTTATAGGTCATCAACATAGACCACAATGATAACAATCAACCCCCTCTCAAGGAGGATATAAAGGTTCGAATCTGCATGAGAACGGCGCAGGCCGAGTTTCTGAAAGAACTCATCAATCCGCTGGTACCAAGCCCGCGGAGCCTACTTTAGACCATATAAAGCCTTCTTGAGCCGGTACACATGATCCTGTTTGCCCGGAACAACAAATCCTGGCGATTGATCAATATAAACCTCCTATGTAAGCTCTCCATTCAAGAAAGCCGACTTGACGTCCATCTGGAAAACGGGCCATCTATGATGTCCTGCAAGTGCAAGAACGGTGCGAATGGTAGTCATCTGGGCCGTCGGAGCGAAGGTCTCATCGAAGTCGACACCAGGGCGCTGAGCATAACCCTTGGCAACCAACCTCGCCTTGTGCTTGTCCAAGCTGCCATCAGCTCGGAACTTTGATTTGAAAATCCAACGCACACCAATCACCTTACGCTGCAGGGGCCGAGGCACCAAAATCCAAGTGCTATTCGATAGCATCCAGCTCTGTCTCCATAGCATGACGCCAAGACTCATGTGAAAGAGCCTCGTCTACAGAAGTGGGATCAGAAGGACCATTAATGATTGTAGACATAAGAGCATAATTAACAAACATGTTGCCCTCATGAATTTGTTTCCCTGTAACTCTGGAAGAACGCCGAAGAGAACCAGGCGAAGGAGCAGAAGGAAGCTCACGTAACCCACAGTCACGAACTGTCTGATAATACCAACCAGGTACAGATATGCTCGAACTCGCCGGAGGAGGAGCAGGGTCATCATCATCTGACTGAGAATCCTCAGCTGGAGGTGTAACAGTAACAGCGGGAGCAGGAGGAGGAGGAGGAGGAGGAGGTGCAGGAAGAAGAAGCTCACCACCTCCCTCTGAAGATGTAGGAGTCTCGTCGAACACCACATCACGGCTCACAACAACTTTACCGGCTTCAGGATCATAAAGACGATATGCCTTGGACACAGTGCTGTATCCGAGAAAAGTCATGCGTTGAGACTTCGAGTCCAACTTGGAGCGGTGCTCCTTAGGCACATGAACATACGCCGTACATCCAAATATCCGAAAATGAACAACGGAGGGCTTCTCACCATGGAAAGCCTCATATGGAGTTTTGTCGGGAAGAGCAGCAGTAGGAGACCTATTCTAAATGTAGACAGCAGTGGAAGCCGCCTCAGCCCAGAAACGTCGAGGTAATGAAGAATGCTCAAGCATAGCACGGGCCATCTCCATAATGGTCCTGTTCTTCCTCTCGGCAACTCCATTCTGTGATGGAGTATATGATGTAGTAAGCTGTCTCCGAATGCCATGTGTCTTGCAATATTGCTGAAACTCCTGGGATGTGAACTCACCCCCTCCATCGGTCCTGAGAGCCTTGACTGAGTGACCGGTCTCTTTTTCCACCTCGGCTTTCCAATCACAAAAGTGATGAAAAGTCTCATCCTTGGTCTTCAGAAAGAAAACCCAAGTATATCTGGTAAAATCATCCACCATAACGAGCATGTACAACGCCTTACTCAAAGACGCGGTACTCATAGGACCACATAAGTCTGCATGAATGAGAGCAAGTGATGTCGAAGATCTGTGTGTCGCCTCTTTTGGAAAGGCGGCTCGGTGTTGCTTCCCCTGTAAACAAGAGGAACAAGCAGAAGACGGAGTCTTGATGGTTGGTAATTCATCAACCAACCCATCCTTCGAAGCTCGCTGCAGAAGCTGATAGCTCAAATGGCCAAACCGAGCATGCCAAAGAGCAGAAGAAGCACCAGAAGCAAGCAGAGCGGTTAATTCGTAGAGGCCACTATCTTGGACTCCCTGAGCCAAGATGCTACCAATCGCCTTATCACGAATGGTAATCTCATAACGAGAAAAGATCACCTCCGCATCCTGAGCTGTAAGAGCACTCACTGACAAGAGGTTAAAAGCTAAATCTGGAATATACAGAACGTTAGAGAAGTACCTCTTGTCCTCGTCAGAACGGAAGATGGGGATAGTGCCATGACCATGCACTGGCACAGAAGAAGAATCACCCAGAGTGATCTCGCCTGATCTGGCAATGAAGTCCTCGAACCAATCTCGATGGGGTGTCATATGAGCAGTAGCACCGCTATCAACAATCCAAGACCGTGACTGAGAAGTCACAAGAGCAAGTATACGCCGAGTACCTGCTAAGAGAAGAATTCCATCATCCTTCTTGGGTTGAGACACTGCCGTTGAGGAAGAGTTCTTTGCTGCTTCATCACGCTTCTTCTTGTGACATTGGGGTGACTTCTTGCCACAATAATGACATTCAATGTCCTTATTCTTTGAAGATTCGTTGTCTTTATCCTTATCGGAATCCTTGGAGAGTTCTTGTCAGAACCCCCTTTACCTTTCTTTTGTTGAGTCTTCCCTTTATCTCATGCTGCCAAAGCTCCATCAGGGCCACCGGAGGTGCCAGTCCGCTTCTCAAAGCGAGACTCATTTGCATAATGGAGGGGAGAACTTCCTCCCAAGTAACTGGAACAGGACGAGGAGAAGAAACCAGAGACTGAAAGTATGCATCAAACCTCTCTGGAAGTTTGGAGAGCAACCGAATAGCCATATCCTCTGTGGAGATGTCCTTGCCACAAACAGCAAGCTCGTCCCGGAGATCTTTCATCTTCGAGATGAAAGCAGATAAAGATGGAAACGCAGAAACTGATAAGTTCATAAGTTGCTTTTCCACTGCCAAAATCCGACCCGGAGACTTAATCTCATAGAGATCTGCAAAAGCCTTCCAAACTTCATGTGCAGCATCTGCTGTACGCACATGAGAGAGAACAGCATCCTGACACTTCAACATTAGGAAGGAGAGAACACGTCGATCATTCGACTGCCAAATATCAATCTGTGCCTGAGTCACACCACCGAAGCAAGGGTGGGAGGGGTGGCATTGGCTGGTGTAACAAGCCAATCCCAGAGATCCACGCCACGCAAGGCCGATTTCACCTTCACCTTCCATAGGGTGTAGTTGGAACCATCCAACTTGGCAGACTCAGCAAACATATGAAGAGAAGTGGGAGCAGCCATCACAAAAGCTTGGGCTCAATCTCAAAAAATGCACAAACTCTGAAGAAAAAGTGTCCTCCACACAGGTACCAAGAGTGCCACCAAAGCCTGCAACACCACAAGCCCCCTCTGCAAAGGGAAAGGACCACTGGAGAGGAAAACGCAGCAGTGAACAAGTGCTGTCCTGTAGAAAACAAACCGCCTGCAGTCCAATCTCCAAGTGGGCAATGAAACGCTGATCAACAAGAGCCAGACGGCTGAATCGGTGAAGCCAATCTGAAGAAAAAACGACCAGCAGAGTGCTGTCCAGAAAACGCAGCAGCAAAAGCTATGGATCTGGAAGAAAACGCAAAGGAGAAGGTGCTGAAAACAGGGCTGAATCTGGGGCAGCAGAAAGGTTGCTAAACCGGGAGCTCTGATACCATGAAAGAGTGCAGAGAGCGGAAGCAGAGTGGCACTAGAATGTGCTGAACAGAGAGTGCAAGAGAGAGAGAGATATGGAGCAAACTATGCTGAATATACTGAACCAAAACAGTCCCAAGCAAGAGACAGTGTTAGTCTCATAAGTGAAGGAGCAAATATGTACAAGACTGAATGAGAAATGAGAGGCCAACACCCACTATTTATAGTGGGGAAGTGCTGGCCGACTGGAAAAATGCCAGAATGGTTAGGAAAAATCCCAGAAAAATAGTAAAAAAGGGGTGGCCAGCCCACAAGCAAGGGCCATACAAAAGGGGACCAAATGAGCACCATAAAGGGCAGAAACTGGGGGATGAAAGTGCTAACACTTGTGCGCTGCTCCTACAGCCATACACCGCCGCCACCTTGGGAAGCTACCACCGACGCTCCGCCCAGCAGCGCCCTCCTCAGCCAGCTCTCTGCCATGCACCTCTGAGCTTGTGTACTTCTGCCTGCCGCTGCGCCCGCCAGTTGTTGTGCCACTGTTTTGTGCGCCTGTCCAGCAGAGCCTTTGCCCTTGCTTTGTGAACTCTGCGCCGCCCTGAGCAAAGCCGACCAGCAGTCAGCGCCAGCAGCCACCCTGACAACACCGCCACCTGCAGCACCTCTCTACATATCGCCGCCGCCCCTATATAGGGGCAACGCTGCTCTGTTTGGCTGCCTCCGTGTGGTCTATATCTGAATAAGGAGAATCAACATCTGGTAAGAAAGGCTGGTCCTCCAGAATCGTGGGTAGACAATCCATGTTGTGTGCTCTCAAGGTCTTCAATCCCTTTGTTCACGATAGTGGTAAGTGGGTGAAGAGGTTGGTTGTCGCGGGTGTAAATGGGTTGGTCGTCTCCCAATGAAAGACCTCGAACGGGGCTCTCCAGTAAATAAGAAGTCCCATCCTCTGTGTGGTCTATATCTGAATAAGGAGAATCAACATCTGGTAAGAAAGGCCGGTCCTCTGGAATTGTGGGTAGACGATCCATGCTATGTGCTCTCAAGGTCTTCAATCCCTTTGCTCACATGGTATCAGAGCTATCGTGAGCAAAGGGATTGAAGACCTTGAGAGCACAAAGCATTGATACCACGTGAGGGCAAAAGGATGAAAGAAACAGATGTACGAGAGATCAGAGAAAATCACCACAGCATGAAATGAGTGAGTGTGTATATATATGATGGTGAATGAAATCGAGTACAAGAGCTCGGTGTGAGACTCTGATAGGGCTACATAGAAATGAAGGAGCGGAGAGGGCTGCTGTCCTGTGCTGATGCTGAGGGTGGAGAGGGCCGCGCGATCCAAAGCAAATGGTAGGCTGCGTCCTGAAGTAATGAGCAGAGAGGGCTGCTGTCCCCATGTCGAGGTAAAGGAGCAGAGAAGGCTGCTGTCCTGGTGATGGTGGATGAGGGCGGGAAGGCCACGATCCCGAGGTAGTATGAGCTGATGTAAAAACGCTGAAAAGCTCTACTGTAGCAGAGAGGGCTGCTGTCCCATAAGCTGAGGAAGAAAACGCTGCTGAGGTCTACTGTAGCAGAGAGGGCTGCTGTCCCATGAGCTGAGGAAAAAAACACTGATGAGGTTTACTGTAGCAGAGAGGGCTGCTGTCCCATGAGCTGAGGAAGAAATCGCACATGTGGTGATGATGATGCTGATGTAGAGCAGATGCCGGCAACAGCAGCAACAGGTCGTTTTGTGCCATGTTTGCAGATTTATGATGCGCGCAAGGTGGTTCCAAACGTAGTGAACGATACGTTTGGAAAACGTGCTGAAAAGATTCCAAACGTAGTGAACGCTACCCCCAATATGTATATATACAAAATTTATAGTTTACTTATAAAATTTTGAAATATGAAGTTTGAAGATTCATCAATGAGCATTAAAGCACTTACTAATACTATACAACCTTTAGTTTCAATTTTGCGAGAGGGAGAGGGAGAGGGAGAGAGAGAGAGAGAGAGACTTGAGCGCTGCATAGAGACGCCCGCGGGAGAAGACTTGAGCACTGCACAGAGATGCCGCACAAAGGCTGCCACACGCACGTAAGGAAAAACCAAAAAAAACGACGTTGACTTGCATCCGTTTTTTTAACCTATAAAATCAAAAGTGCACATTCACTAACGTTTCCAAACGTTAGTGAACGTTCCGAACGTTTGGATTACATCACAACGTAGTTTGGATGCAGCTATGGATGCGCCTACTTATATGAGATTTGGGCTGCTGGTCGGCCAGCAACAAGACCTGAAAAAAGGCAAAATAAAAAACCCTTTTTGGGCTGGAAAAAATACCAATTTAGGTATTTTCACACACCCAGTCCCTCTACGAGTCTTGCTTTGACTCTCGATTACCCCCACCAATGCTTACTTCATCACCTCTCCCAAAGGCATCGGATGAGTCCTCTACTGCAGCTGGATCTTCTTCTTCACGCTTTGAGAGGAAGATTGGCCTACCTCAGTGGGTTCAGCAACTCTTAAGAGATTCTGGTCTCACTGATGCACAGCTCCATAACCAAATCTCTACCACCATCCCTGGACCTCGTCGTTCATCTCGGGCTTCCACATCTCATCACACAGTGAATTATGCTCTCATGAGTTCTCTCCAAGAGATCAATGAACCTGAGAGTCCAGAGGAGACTCTTACACAGCCGCAGTCGTGGCAAGCCATGGAAGTAGAGATGTCCTCTATTGAGAGGAATCACACTTGGTCTTTGGTGCGAAGGCCTTTACATCATCGTGTGATTGGTGTGAAATGGATTTTCAAAGACAAGTTTAGTCCAAGCTTTCAGAGACATTTGAGATGATTGATCTTGGCCTTCTTCATTTTTTTCTTGGGCTAGAGGTTTGGCAAAGAGATGATTGTATCTTCATTTCTCAGAAGAAGTATGTGTAGAAGTTGCTCTCACTTTATGGGTTGTCAGACTGTACACCTCTCTCTTGTCCCATGGATTCCAATGCCAAGTTATCAAGAAGGATGATACACCATTGGTGGATTCCACAGAGTACCGGCGGCAGATTGTTGGCTCATTGCTTTACCAACACCCGTCCAGATATCTCCTATGAGTGTTCTCAGACAGTTCTCATTAGCCGCTCGAAGGTCTTAGCTTTGAGAGTTCTTCGTTATCTTCGAGGTACTTCAGATTATGGCATCACCTATTCCTATGGTGCTGATTTGGTTGGTTTCACAGATTCTGATTGGGTAGGTGTCACCAGCCTGGACATTTCCCAGTCTGAAAGGGGTCTGGTGGACTCCAGGATGTTTAAATATTTGGAAAGTACAAGCTTTGGGAATGGGGGATTATCCTAGAATACAAAGGACCACACTCCTAAAAATTTAGGAGAGTTGCTATTTTTGGCCCGACTCCGATGGAAATTCTGTTCGCGTCATTACATCTGGAATTAAGCAGATACCAAGAGTTGGCAAAGTGCCTATGACAGAATGTCTACCGGTTGGGATATTTTTAGAGATAAAGTTTATGGAAGGACCCATCTCTTAGATTGGGACATGTGGCAAGGAGGTAGACCAAAGTGAGACAAGTGGCCTGACACTTGTTAGAAAATGGATCAAAGTGAGACAAGTGGCCTCGCACTTGTCACTCCAGCTATTGTGTGGCTCTCCACTTGTCATCGTAGCCTTCTCTTGCCATTTTAGCTCATGGGAGGCCCAAATCTATAAATTGGAGCCCTCTCTCTTCATTAATGGAGGCTCTCTTGCTCCACACTAGCCTCTACCACCGTTACAGGCTGCCCTAATGATGGCTACTCTCTTTCTCTCTCTCTTGAAGGCTGCCCATGAAGAATACCGGCTGTTGGGGACTGTTTTGGAGGCTTCCATCGCGAAGAAATACTGAAGGCAAGGGTATTCAATCATTTATTATGATTTCTAGCCAGTGTACTTGTTGTACCAGCATTTGTACTTGCTGTACCTGCTGTAATAGCCACCGTACTGGTTGTACCAGCCACTGTACTTGCTGTACCAGCATTTGTACTTGCTGTACATGCTGTACCAGCCACCGTACTTGCTATACCTACCACTGTACCTGCTGTACCAGCATTTGTACTTGCTGTACCAACCACCGTACCGGTTGTACCAGCCACTGTGCTTGCTGTACCTGCCACTATACTTGCTGTACCAACATTTGTACTTGATGTACTTGCTGTACCAGCCACCGTACCGGCTGTACCAGCCACCGTACCTACTGTACCAGCTGAATGGAGAGTTGTACTTGCTGTACCAACTCTATTGCATGAAGACCCGTGGTTTTTGGGGAAGAATCAGTACCCACACGGAGGTATATGGATTATATTATTGGCTCAGCATTTCTACAGCCTATGTTCCGGCTTGGTTGCCTGGTGTTGGGCTGTGTTATGGCATTTGTATAGGGATAATCCGGCATCTCCCGTGGGGAGAGTAAGGCCCTCAAAGCTTGTACATGATATTATTCTCCTTGGGTAATAAAATACTCCAAGGGGGGGGGGGGGGGGAGGGGGGGTCGGCCCATTCCAGCCTCTATGCGGTGTCACACGTTCAAGCTCCATTTGCAGCATTTGTGGATGTTTTGTCCAGCTTTATGTTTTATGCAAAGTGATGATGGATATGTGTTAAGGCTGTGGCCATGTTTAAATGTTTTAATATGCATTGATGGTATCAACAAGTGTGTCAAAGGCCCTAGTCCCCCGGGCACTCACCGCCGCGAGTTTCATTGGTATCAGAGCATAGGCTTTCTTGGAAGCGGAGGCTTCCTTCTATCAATAAGGAAGAGAAAAGATCTCAAGTGGGGACCACACTTACCATCATTGCTGTTAAGCATGGCTAGCCGCTTCATAGCTTATGAAGCAAGAGCATGAGCAAGTAGGCAGCTTGTTGATCTAAGGATTTATGAATTCACAAAATTTATCTTGGAAGTATGGAGTTGGCTTTATGTGCACACGCTTAGCACTCTTTCCATATGGATATTGTGGATTATATTATCAAGCTTACAGGCAAGCTATATGGAGATATATCTTAGGATATCTTAAGGATATGGTGACGAGATATTTCTTCTGGCTTCATAACCAACCTGGCAAAGAAAAGCTAAGTATACTTTGAGTTTGCAAACTTAGTGCTTTTGCTATGAAGTGTTTTTGATGTTCACTAACCCTTGTATAGCTATGCAAGGAGAAAGGTGTTGTTGTTTGCCTTGAGATGGTTTCAGGGAAACACTGTTTATGGCTCCCTTTAATGGCTCCCTTTAATGGGATGAATTCTTTTCATGGCTCCCTTTATTGGGATGGAATATATCTATGGAGATTTCTTTCTTGGACGAGATTTATATAGATATTGGGCTTCACAAGCAATTTCTATGGACGAATCTGTCTGAGTTTATAGAGAAGAAATCTTTGGATATCTCATGGATATGATGCTTTTATGGATAAAATCCACCTCTACTCCAAGGTGTGTGGTTAGCACGGAGTATGTGGTAAGAGTTATGGTATACAAGGATTATGGTATACAGGTCTATGGATTCCTGGACTTCTTTTCTAGGAATTTGGATCCATCCTCATGTTTATGGATTATGTTTATGGCTCCCTTTTACTGGGATGGATTATTCTTTTTGGCTCCCTTTATTTGGGATGCATTGGACTTATGGAACTCATGGTTCACTTACCTTGTGTAGTGTTCTCTTGTCCTACGTGCTCTCTTGAAGATTGTTTCTATCATGTGTGGGTGGAACAATAGAGAGCAGATGGAAGGGAACATGGGCACTTCAAAGGGTAGTGACGAGCACAACATACCCTGTGTAGTGTTCTCTTGTCCTACGTGCTCTCTTGAAGATTGTTTCTACCATGTGTGGGTGGAACAATAGAGAGCAGATGGAAGGGAACATGGGCACTTGAGAGGGTAGTGACAAGCACAACATACCCTGTGTAGTGTTCTCTTGTCCTACGTGCTCTCTTGAAGATTGTTTCTACCATGTGTGGGTGGAACAATAGAGAGCAGATGGAAGGGAACATGGGCACTTGAGAGGGTAGTGTGAGTTGGTGGCCGAAATGCCTATAAACTATGTGTAGCAGAAATGCGTATGGAACACCAGGTTATCTATGCCTGCGAGTGATTGTTTTATCTTGTTACTTGAGCCCACCTCTCATCCAAGGTGTGTGGTCAGAGTACCAACACGGAGTGCAAGTGGTAAAGTGGACATGACGGGACTTACGTCTATGCCAAGGGTCATGTGGACCGATGTCTTGTTGGCAGGAGACTTATTTTGTCTCGCCCATTTACTTGGTTCATGGATTATGATATCTGGACTTATGGGACTGTTTTGTCTCGCCCATTTACTTGGGACATGGATTATGATATCTGGACTTATGGGACTGATTTGTCTCGCCCATTTATCTTGGGACATGATTATGATATCTGGACTTATGGGACTGTTTTTGTCTCACCCATTTATCTTGGGACATGATTTTGATATTGGTATTATGGAGACTTATTTAGTCTCGCCCATTTCTTTGGGACATGGATTCTTCAGTTATATTGGATTTTTGAGACTGTCTCGTCTCGCCCAATCGATGGGACATGATTATATCTTGAATATATGGCTTGAAGCTTAAAGTTGCGGACAACTTTTAAGAAGCTGGGGAGGATGTCACCAGCCTGGACATTTCCCAGTCTGAAAGGGGTCTGGTGGACTCCAGGATGTTTAAATATTTGGAAAGTACAAGCTTTGGGAATGGGGGATTATCCTAGAATACAAAGGACCACACTCCTAAAATTTAGGAGAGTTGCTATTTTTGGCCCGACTCCGATGGAAATTCTGTTCGCATCATGACATCTGGAATTAAGCAGATACCAAGAGTTGGCAAAGTGCCTATGACAGAATGTCTACCGGTTGGGATATTTTTAGAGATAAAGTTTATGGAAGGACCCATCTCTTAGATTGGGACATGTGGCAAGGAGATAGACCAAAGTGAGACAAGTGGCCTGACACTTGTTAGAAAATGGATCAAAGTGAGACAAGTGGCCTCACACTCGTCACTCCAGCTATTGTGTGGCCCACTTGTCATCGTAGCCTTCTCTTGCCATTTTAGCTCATGGGAGGCCCAAATCTATAAATTGGAGCCCTCTCTCTTCATTAATGGAGACTCTCTTGCTCCACACTAGCCTCTACCACCGTTACAGGCTGCCCTAATGATGGCTACTCTCTTTCTCTCTCTCTTGAAGGCTGCCCATGAAGAATACCGGCTGTTGGGGACTGTTTTGGAGGCTTCCATCGTGAAGAAATACTGAAGGCAAGGGTATTCAATCATTTATTATGATTTATAGCCATTGTACTTGTTGTACCAGCATTTGTACTTGCTGTACCTGCTGTACCAGCCACCGTACTGGTTGTACCAGCCACTGTACTTGCTGTACCAGCATTTGTACTTGCTGTACATGCTGTACCAACCACCGAACCGGCTGTACCAGCCACCGTACTTGCTGTACCTGCCACTGTACTTGCTGTACCAGCATTTGTACTTGCTGTACCAGCCACCGTACCGGTTGTACCAGCCATTGTACTTGCTGTACCTGCATTTATACTTGCTGTACCAACATTTATACTTGCTGTACCAGCCACCGTACCGGCTGTACCAGCCACCGTACCTGCTGTACCAGCTGAATGGAGAGTTGTACTTGTTGTACCAACTCTATTGCATGAAGACCCGTGGTTTTTGGGGAAGAATCAGTACCCACACGGAGGTATATGGATTATATTATTGGCTCGGCATTTCTACAGCCTATGTTCCGGCTTGGTTGCCTGGTGTTGGGCTGTGTTATGGCATTTGTATAGGGATAATCCGGCATCTCCCGTGGGGAGAGTAAGGCCCTCAAAGCTTGTACATGATATTATTCTCCTTGGGTAATAAAATACTCCAAGGGGGGGGGGGGGGGGGGGGGGGTCGGCCCATTCCGGCCTCTATGCGGTGTCACACGTTCAAGCTCCATTTGCAACATTTGTGGATGTTTTGTCCAGCTTTATGTTTTATGCAAAGTGATGATGGATATGTGTTAAGGCTGTGGCCATGTTTAAATGTTTTAATATGCATTGATGGTATCAACAAGTGTGTCAAAGGCCCTAGTCCCCCGGGCACTCACCGCCGCGAGTTTCAGTAGGCTGCATTGATACTCGGAGGTCTACATCTGGATATTTGTTGCTACTTCTTCCACACCGAGGCTGAGTACAAATCCTACCTTCTCTCCTCCACTAAGGTACTTTGGATTCATCAGATTCTGGAGCATTTGTGGTGTGCCAACACTTCCCCGATTACCATCTTCTTGGATTCTCAGAGTGCTATTGCTCTAGCTCAGAATCTTGTGATACGGAGACGATCCAAGCATATATTGAGGTGCATTATCATTTTGTACGCGAATGGATCGGGCCGGGACTTCTTCGGATGGCCTATTGTTCTACCAAGGACATCTCTTCACCAAACCACTTCCGAGAGCTACTTTGGAGGTGTTACTTCAACGTGTTGGTATTGGACCGCCCCTCTGGCGCTAAAGAGGAGGTGTTGGAAAATATATTTATCATCTCCAGATGGTCTACATGAACCCTAGCATGCTTGACACTTGTACTAGTAGAGGCCCTGCATTAGCATAACTAGTAAACATCATTTAGGTTTTTTCTAGCACTTTTTTGAGTCTTTTAGGCTATTATGGCACATTTATGGCTCACGACTGTTGTTGACCTGTGTTACAAACCTGTGTTTTTCCCTCTGGACAACAAGCAGGTGGGCACGCGCATGGGCACGCGCATGGGCACAGGACGCACAGTGTGGACAGGCATTAGTTGAATGTGAAAAGGAAACTCATAAGTGTGGCCAGCCCAAGTGTGAAAGGGGACAAAAGGGATTTTGGGGTTATAAGGTTTTTAAAACCTTTGATGATAAAAATAAATATTATTTGAAGGCATGCGTTTTTGCCAAGTTGCTTTTGGTGTTTTTGGAGAAAAAAACGCATCGTTTTCTTTACAAATCAAAGGGTGGCAGAGTCAAGAGCAGGGGGAAGGTGGCCGGATGGTCTTCACAGGCACATCCCTTGGAGTACTGCCGTTGTTGGGCGCTGCAGCCGCTACTGATAGGCGCAGCTGCGCATGGACGGGCGGAGCCGCTGCTGCTGCTACTGCTACTGCTACTGCTGCCGCTGCCGTGCTGATGCTGATGCTGTCGCTGTCGCTGCTGTTGGTTGTTGCTGTCGTGCTGACGCTGTTGCTGCCGCTGCCGCTACCATTGCCAATGCTGATGCTGATGCCACAGGGTGATGCTGCTACCGCTGCCACCAGTTGCTGCTACCACTGTTGGGCACTGTCAGGGGACTGAGCGCATGGCTACAGCCAGATGGATTGCTGCTGGCACATAGATATCAAGAGTGCTATATGCACGGGTTGCCAGCATCCAGCGACCAGATAGGTGGGCAGCTATGCTAGCTATCAGTTAGGTGGACAGCCAGTTGGGCAGTCAGATGGACGCAAGGTGTGGGAAAGCGGTGCAGAGGATGGGCACACAGCAATGAATTTGACCAGGCACTGGTGGTCGTGGAGCAGGTTACTTGCATGTGACAGCCAGGCGGGCGGGTTTTCTTGCATCATGGAGCAGACCGCATCGCTGGGGCATCTCCACAGCCAGACTGGACAAGCTTAGACCTGCATGTGTGGAAGCAGCCAGGCAGGCGAACTTTGGTATCATGGATTGCAGGCCTTGTTTACGAGATTGGGATACAGAGGATCAAGTTGCATATGCGCAGGATGATGTTCTTGGAAGAGATGTGTTGTTACTCTTCGTCTTGGACTTAGGTGTATTCAGGGATTGCTTGACACGTCCTCTATTCTTCTCTCTCTAGGTCTTGGCAACCGTGATTTGATGGTTTATCTGTCATGGAATCAGGACATTGGGCTTTCGAGAAGAAACAGGACTTTGGTATCGAGGATACAGGACTATGGTTTATGGATACACGTCTATGGTTTATCAGATACAGGTCTTTGGTTTCGTATGGAGAACATGTCTTTGGATTCATGTGAACAGGTTCTCGTTTTCTCGAGGTTACATGCAAGCTGCGACTATAGGAAGGACATATGGTTTGGTACAGCTCTACTACTATTTGGGAAAGGGTTTGTGGGATCCATGGTTGAGATGGAGAAGACCTTTTCAAGCAGGGAGGTGTTGTAGAGGTGTGCCTTCTCTATGGAATGTTTTGCTGTAGTAACGAGAGATCTTATTTGGAAAGTCCTGGGTGAAAAGCTATAAGGGATCCTATTGGTAGAGAATTCGACAAATTGTACTTTGTACTCATTTTTTATCAAGTAAAAAAATACCGCAAGGGGCGCCACTGCGTTTTGGGGCCAATCGGTGTCCTTGTACTATTTGCAGGAGCACTCTAGCTCCACTATCTGTTTTACTTTTCCAAGTTCCCATGGGTGATGAAGTGTTTTGTGTGCGAGTGTTTGTTTCACCGCCCATCAAGTTTCTGAAGGCCGGTTTCAGCCTGCTACTTGCTCATATGTGAGGTATATAAGGGTTCTGACCCTTCTCCTCATTTCTCATCTCACTTTTGCATATCTGTTGGAGGTCATTGGCTGTTGCAACAGTCTCTTATGCTTGTAAGCACCTACGGGCTTCCCTCATGCTCATTTACAGCAATAAACTACTGTCTACAGCCTTCTACAGTTTGTACTTGGGCCTACAACTTGCCTTTTCTATTTCTTTCAGTAGCTGGGCATTTTCTCGTCTTTTCTCACGTAAAAAGCATGTTTTTCTCTCTTTATTTTCTGAAATTCAGAATGGCGCAAAGTTTTCATGCAGTACCAACTTCTTTATTCTCTTCACAACCTCTATGGAACCCGAACTTCGCTTTAATGAGACAACCTATTGGACCATGAAGAGCACCCTCAACCCAATGGGGAGCCTATTGAGTTGGAGGAGGTTGAAGGACTTGAAAAATCTTACTTTGAGGAGCAAATGACCAAACTCTGGGCTGACTTGCAGGCTGATATTCAGTAGTTGTAGGACCAGGTGTTAATTCTTTAGAGGGCAGTGATTGGATCAACCCCTACTCCAGGTACGGTTGCCATGGCACCTTCTTTCACGTTCCCGGATGCCTTAAAGATTCAAATGGTGAGGGGTCTCCTCCTTACTTGGTGGAGACAACTCAAGGACAAACCCACTACTTGGGCGGATTTTGACACTTTCGTGATGAGTTCCTCCAGGTAGAGGATGGTACCCAAGTTTGTAGACTTGGAAATGGCAACATGTCTTTTGCTACATATTTTACAGAGGTTTGGAGAGTTGCAGTCTCAAGCAGGGCACATGGCTACGACTTTATGTGGATTCTTTATCTATAGACTTGCCCGGGATCACAAACTCCAAGTAAGAAATAATCATAGCACAACGCTTGAGAATGCCATCAAGTATGCTAGGATTTATAAGGAGACCATGGCTAGCCAGACTCAGAAACAAGTCTCTCAAAATCCCCACACTCCAGGTAGGTGCAAACAAGGTTCCCAACGCAAGTTTAGGTTTGGGAAGGCTTCACAAAATTAAAATCAAAGCCAAGCTTCGGGTGAAGAACGAGAAGAAAACCCACCAAGGTCTCCAGACTTTTCGAGATGGTGGATGTTTCATTTGTGGCCAGAAGGGCCATATGAGAGCGAGTTGTCGACTGGACTGCGACTGACGACCTCGCCTGCGAGCTCCGCTTCTCCCCCCCCCCGCTGCTTCTCGCCATCGCGCCCCCCTCTCCCCCCCGCCAGTCCACCGCTTTCTCCTCCGTCCTCTCCCCCGCCTCCTTCATTGCGCCCCTCTTCGCCAGCTCTCCCCCGCCTTCTGCCTCGCGTCCTCCCCCGCCTTCGCTCCCCGCCTCCCTCCTCGTTTCCGCCTTCTTTCCCCCCGCCTTCTCTTCCTTCGCCACCTTCCACGCTGCCTTCCCCGCCATTCCCCCCCGCCGCTTGCTTCCTTCCCCCGTCATCTTTTCCTCCGCCTCTCTAACCCCTTCGCCTCCTTCTCCCCCGCCTCTCTTCTCTCCCCCGCCACCTCTCCCCCCTCCGCCTTCTCCTGCGCGGCGCATCTCTTCCCCTCCGCCTTCTCCCTCTCCTCCCTTCCGTCTCGCCCCTCCGCCCACCACTAACTCCTCCCCGCCTCAGCTCCCCCCCCCCCCCCCCGCCCCGCCCCGCCCCCGCTATCCTGTAGCCCTCCGCCTCTCTTTTTCCTCACAGGGCTGTGTCCCTCCCGTTGGTGACCCCGGTTTCTGGCCTTTTCCCTCTGGAGGACTCCATGGAAGCCGCTCCGACTAACCCTGCCGATTCCGGTCTCCGTCTGGAGTTCACAGCTGAAGATCTTCAGTTGTTTGTTTCCACAGTTTCCGCTCTTGAGGCCTCCTCCTTGGTCTGCAAGATAGTGGGTAGCCGTCCGATGCGGAGAGAGCTTCGCGACCTTCTGCAAGGCAGCCTTGTTGGCGTGCCCGCCAAGATTGTCAGCGTAGATTTTTTGGGACGTGGCTACTACCAGGTGGATTTCGAGTCCCCACAGGCAGCTCAGATGGTGCTGGCTCGGAGCCCCATTGCCCTCCGCTCATCCCGGGCGTTCCTGGCGCGATGGACTCATGGTTTCGACCCCGCTTCTGACCCGCTAGCAGGCGCGACAGGTTTCCCCGTCACACTATCTGCTTTCCTGGACTCCGTAGGGAGTACTTGCCCCTCTTGTCATCCATTGGCAAGGCGTTCGGGCAGGTGGTGGAGACGCCTCAGACAGCGGCTTCAGTGATTGCTCGGGCAGCAGGACTCCCGGCCATTCGGGTTGTGGTTCCGTCACCGGAGTCCCTCCCGAACACGATCCTTCTCCCTTGTCTTTCTGGAGGACATATGATACAGCGCGTGGAGTATTCGGGCCTCCCCGGCCAGTGTTACACATGTCGGGAGATGGGCCATCTCGCACGCGCCTGTCCCCGCAAGGGGGTTCATCCTTCACGCTATGCCGCCTCTGGACCCCCTGCAGGAGACCCGAGGGGTGGCCATCCACCTCAGAGACCGGACATCCCTGGCTCGCCACAGCAGGCGCCATCATCTGACGAGCAGGCCCCGGCGGAGGATGCCGCGCAGTCCCAGGAGGCTGGCGGATGGCAGGAGGTTCGCTGGTGGAGACGCCCGGCCCGCAGGGACCATCGCAGACGCCAGCAGACAGCACAGGCTAGCGGACAGGTTGGCGGACAGGCGACTCCGGTTGGCGTACAGGCACCTACCCGCACTTATGCTCCTGTCAGGGATAGGCGGCCAGCAGGTCCCACCCCGATGGACGAGGATTCAGACTCAGTGCCCGTTGAGGCCGTTGGTGGAGCCTCCCACGTGGAGACCCCGCTCCCGCCTCCCCCCGCGGGGGGGGCCCGCCCCCTCCTTGGAGCAGATTCCTGAGGATCCCGGGCCGCACTCTTCGACCCCCGGCTCCCCTTCCCCTCACCCGGAGAGCACTCCTTCCACCCCCCCCCCTCTCCCCCCCAGCCCCCCCCTCCCGCCTCCCCCGGCGGCCCCCCCTGACACCTATCCTCTGGCAGATGCCTCTCCATCCTCTCCTCGCTCTCCCCCCTCCTCGCCGCGAGCCCCCATCCCTCCCTCGGCCTCTCCAGGATACTTCGCCAGACCACCCACTGCCTCGGGGCAGCGCAGCTGGGTAGGCCAGAGCTCAGTCCAGCGGCTGTTCCACCGCCACTCCGGGCCGGTGGAGATGGCGATCCTTGCTTCGCCCGCCACAGAGTTCTCTCCAGCCTCCCCTGGGGGGCCCCCGCGAGTGATGGGGCTACCAGTGGATTACGGTTTTTTCAGGTGCCTCCAGCTGGATGCTGGCCCGTTCGAGACACTGGTCGCGCCCTTGCGAGTTTGCGTGGTGTGCCATCCTTCTCGTTCTCCCTCAGTGGTGAGCAGCATGGTGGCTTTCTCCTTTCCTCTCAGTGTTGCCCCAGACACAGCATGGGATTGCAACTCTGTAGAGGAAGTTTTGCGTGATCAGATACTGGAGTTTTCTCACCACTTCAGTGACTTGGGGCTCACGGACCTATTGCAGACCCGATTACACTCAGCCCGCATGAGCTTGTTTGGTATAGGAGACTGGCGGGCGGATCCGGTCCACACCTCAGTTGAGGCGGTGCTTCTGATTCTCCTCCATGCCGCCCCGAGGGTGCAGCCTACCTTTAGATACATATATGCAGAGGATTGGTCTCACGCCTATGCCCTGGACAGGGCGAAGGCGGAGTGGGGCTGGACACAGAGACAGGTCACCCTCTTTTTGGAGAGACTCCGCACCCGGACAGACAGTGATTATTCTCCCTCCAAGCCGGCGCCCAAGACTCACAGAGTGGAGGGCAGATCATCTGGGCCGGCTGAGAGGGGTGAGCCAGTGGAGGCTGCTTCACTTGCCATAGCTCATCCATGAGGATCCTCTCATGGAACATCCAGGGTCTCGGTGGACATCGCTGCTACATTGGTCGGGGCAGACTTCGCCAGGAGATCCAGAGGGCTCTCGTTGGAGGACCCATAGATATCCTTTTCATCCAGGAGCACCACCTTTCTGCCGGGCGTACCCGCACCTGCGGGAAGATCTTGCCAGGCAGGAGTCACACTTTTTGGTCACCGGCATATGGCTCCCAGGGGAACCAGGGTGGAGTATGCATCTCAGTCAGCGACGAGCAGCTTCTATCCGAGGTTGTGGACTCTGGCATTCTGGTCCAGGGTCGTGCGCAGTGGATCATCCTTCGGGTTGGGGAAGACCGCATTGGCTTCCTCAACTTCTACGCCCCTAATGGGGCGACCGGGAGAGCCGAGTTCTGGAGCACCATTAGGCAGTCCCTCCCCTTGGCAGACCACTGGTGCCTCGGAGGGGATTGCAACATGCTGGAGGATGCAGAGGACAGGATGGGGGGCAGCCAGGAGACCATTCATGGGCCGGAGCTCGCTGCCTGGGAGGAACTAGTGCTACAGGTGAGAGGCCAGGATCCGTGGACTCTCCCGGAGTCTGGCAGGTTGCAGGGGAGTCTATCTTTCTCGCGCTCGGATAGACGGGCCACAGGAGTTAACCTTTCCCGCATCGACAGGTTTTACATTGATGAGTGGGCCTGTGATAGAGGTGGCACAGTGGGCATACTCGCAGGCTCCTCGTTTTCAGACCACTTTCCAGTGCTTCTCCAGATCGAGGACCCCACGAGAGGAGAGCAGGGCTAGAGCGTCCGGATTCCAGATTGTCTCATAGAGGAGCCCGAGATTGCGATCAGAGTTGAGCAGGTCTGGCAGGAGCTGCAGTTCAGGAGAGGATCGGCAGCCAGCGATCTTGCCAGTGGCTTGCAGGAGATCAGCCAGATGCTCAAACAGGCTGCCTTGGACCGGCTGGAGGCCTTCAGAGAGCAGGAGAGGAGCCTACAGAGGAGTCTAGCGTCCCTCCAGAGACTCCAGGAGAGGGATCCTACGAGCCCTTGGATCTCAGAGCAGATGGAGTCAGCTCGCACTGAGATCAGATCCATCGAGGAGAGGAGGGTGGAGTTCCGATTCCATGCTCGGGCTTCTTTTTGGACACAGGCTGGAGACAGAGTGACTCGAGATTTCTTTGAGGCGACAGGGCCTCGCTTCAGACGAGAGGGTCTCAGGCGTCTTCGGCAGGCTGATGGCCAGGTTGTGGTGGATCCCCCCAGGGTTCGGGCTATAGCCACAGATTTTTACAGGGATCTTCTCTCTGCTGAGCCAGCAGATGACAGGGTGAGAGAGGCTCGGGAGGCAGTCTGGAGCTTCACGAGACCGGTTGTGCCGGCCCATTTACAGCACTCCCTTCTCTCCCCCTTCTCGGATACGGAACTGGAGGAGGCTCTTCAGGCATTACCTCGGGGCAAATGCCCAGGAGAGGACGGTCTTTCGGTGGCCTTCTTCCAGAGGTATTGGGGCCTCTTACATAGGGGCTTCAGATTGGCATTCCAGGAGATTATGGAGTCAGGAGTCGTGCCGGACAGCATGGCAGAGGGGTTGATCCACTTGATCCCCAAAAGAGGGAGGAGACAGACTGGAGATTAGACAGTGGAGACCGATCACCTTGCTAGGCACGGCCTACAAGGTCCTAGCTAAGGCGATCAGCAGGCGGCTTCAGCCTCACCTTCCGGACATCATCCACTCCACGCAGACAGGCTTCATCCAGGATAGGAGCATTCTGGATAACATTTTCTCTTTCTGGGAGGCTACGGCTCTGGCTAGATTTCGACAGGAGGATCTGGCAGTGCTCCTTCTCGACTTCGAGAAGGCATATGATCGGGTGGACTGGGCCTTCTTGGAAGGCACTATGGAGAGGATGGGCTTCCCCCCTCAGTGGATCCGTGGGGTCTCTGCACTCTACACATCGGCTCATAGCCAGGTGCTGATACAGGGCGTGCGCGGAGAGAGGTTCCAGCTCTCGCGCTCGGTGCGGCAGGGGTGCCCCTTGGCGCCCTTTCTCTTTCTTTTTGTGGCGGAGGCCATGAGCATTTTTTTGACGGCACAGGATACAGGTTTGCGGGGCCTGCAGCTTCCCATCCACACCTCGGAGGAGCTCCTAGACTCGGAGTTTGCGGATGACACTGCTGTCTATCTTCAGGGAGGTGAGGAGAACCTCCGCCGCTTCGCCTTAGCCATGGACAGGTTTTGCAGAGCTTCGGGCGCTTTGATCAACTGGCACAAGTCGTGTGGGTTGTGGGCCAGCTCTATGCCCCCCCCGACTTGGAGGCCAGTTGACGGTTTTCAGTGGCTGCCCCCCGGCACTACAGTGCGTTATTTGGGATGCTATGTGGGCATTGACATATCTCCGGAGCAGCAGATTGCCCCCCTTCTTCTGAGCATTCGGAAGAAGCTTCTGTATTGGAGTACCGCTCGTTTATCTCTGGCTGGCCGAGTAGTTGTGGCCAACCAGGTTTTGCTTGCTACTATGTGGTACATCACTTCTTGCTGGGCCTTCTCACGGGCGTGCATTGGCCAGGTGCAGAGGCTCATCAGGAACTTTCTTTGGTCCGGTGGCGACGGGCGGCCCGCCAGGGCCAAGGTGGCATGGGCGGTGATCACTCAGCCGAGGGACAGAGGCGGCCTGGGCATTGTTGATCCTATTTGCCAAAGCCGAGCATTGCTTGGCAAGTTGGTAGTTCGTGGCCTCCTGCCAGGCGCTGAGCCGTGGAAGGAGTTTCTTGTTTCCAGGATGCTCAGCCGCACCCCTTCTCTTAGCGGCCCCTGGACCCCCAGCATCAGGTGGATCTTTACAGAGCAGCGATCCAGAGGAGTGGGCCTTGGCTTCGAGGAGCGTTTTGCAACTAGCCTTCTGAGGGCCTGGGCGCATCTGAGGCCGTCACTCTTCCAGACTCCCCCGGGCACCGATGAGGAGCGCCTGAGGCAGCCTTTGATCTGGAACCCCTTGATTCGTCTCCCCAGTGGCCATATGGTTGGATCGCGGTCTCACGTGTCGTGGGGCCCGCTGAGCTCTGGCCCAGCCCAGTCCCTAGACGACTGGATAGGTTTTCAGCAGCTGCCTCTCGAGGTTCAGGAGAGGAGAATCAGTGGGATGAGGGGCAGAGAGTTGATGAGACAGGACATTGAGGCGGCCATCCCCCGGGAGTGGCGGACCCCAGTACAGGACCCTCCACCTCCACAGTGGATGGGTGTCTTTACTCGGCATGAGATCCTTCTAGCGGTCTGCGGCACAGCGGAGAGAGTCGCCCCACTCACTTTCGAGGTGGGAGAGGGTGGCCAGCTTCAGAGGACACGACTAGATTTGGATGGGCTCCAGGGATGTATTCTTCAGAGGGTGCGGGTGGTCGGCTTTCATCAGAGACAGTGGTATGTAGACCCCTCACCGGCCTCGATAGGGGAGGACTGTTCTTGGAGATTATGGGCTTGGGACAGCAGGCCTCTTATTCGCCTTTAGTGGAATCCAGGTGAGTGGTTTTGGCGAGATCCCTACTTGGCCCCTACCAGCCCAGGCATCCCCTTTTTTCAGTACACAGCGAGGCTGGGGCGGCGGATTCAGAGACACAGGATAGCGAGCACCCCGGCGGCGGCCGAGCATTGGCGGCGACAGGGGCTCTCCCCTGCCTTTCTTAGGGACTTCTGGCAGCGCCTGTGGGCCAGCTTCCGGCCCCGGAAGGTGACGCTGTTTCTCTGGCTCCCAGCGCATAGAGGACTGGCTGTGGGGGCTTGGCTAGCTTTCGGCAGTCACCCAGCGTCCTGCCCTCGGTGCGGCCATGCACAGGAGTCGCAGCGGCACTGCTTATGGGATTGCCCACAGGCACAGCAGGTCTGGCAGCGCGCTCTCAGGATGGGTTTTGCAGGCTCACCAGGTGAGATGCTGGTGACGTGGGGTGCGGTGGCTTGGGCCACGGACAGAGGCCCGGCCCTTGGATATGAGGACGTCCCTGGCAGTGCGACCATCCAGGTCTCTGACAGGGCGATGGCAGTGGTTCCGACGCCAGACTTCTCTTCGGCAGCACCTCAGGAGGGGGTCGGGCACAGATGGGAGATGATCAGCAGCATGACGGCTTGGCACATTTGGAGAGCCCGATGCAGGGAGGCCATTGACCGCCAGGCGACTCCACCGGCGGAGGTCATACAGGCCCTCTGGGTGGACATCATTCACACCTTGAGAGGACACTGGGGGAAACTCCAGGGCGACTCGGATCGCATGAGAGGGCGCCGCAAGGCTTTCCTCCGCACTTGGCAGCCTGGCCCTTTCCTCACCGCGAGGGGCGAGGATGTCACTTGGCACTACAGGCCTCCAGTTTGGCTTTTCTCACCTCCCACATGTACTATTAGGTAGCCCCCCCCAGAGAGCGGCCAGCCACGGGGGTGGAGCTCAGGAGTTCACTGTGTTTTTTATCCCTCCTTGCGAGGTGAGCTTTGTAGCCTTATGGCGTTTTCTCATTAACTAATAGAAGGATCTTTTTTCCGGGGAAAAAAAAAAATGAGAGCGAGTTGTCCACATGCGAAGAAAGCACCCAAAGAAACTCACGTGACTGAAGTAAAAGGTAACCCTAAAATTTCTTCCATTGATACTAAAGCTCTAGATCATAGTGCCTGCATGGTATGTAACTCCAACATGTCGATCTTCGCTCCCAATGATCGTATACGGATGTATGGATCAACACTGAGGAAGACTATGCACATCCTTTTTGACCCTGGTAGTACTCACAACTTCGTTAATACCAAACTTGTGCAAAAGTTGCGACCAAGTGATGTGTCTACATTGTGGACCTGGCGACGGAGCATGGACAGATTTGGGACCGACGGATTTCTCAATTACCGATCTCTATCCAAGATTACATGGAGCCATGATGTTCATTCTAGGGAAGGAATGGTTCTTTAGCCATGATGTTCATGTTGATTGGAAGGGACATACTTTGTCCTTTGCTACGGAGGGTCTTCCAATTTGTCTTAAAGGTGATTTTGCAGTCCCACCCTCTACTCTTGTAAATTCAGCAGAACATAATAATATAATTGGAAATTCAAATTATGAGGTGTTTCAGTATGTTCTTGATCCCCTTCCATCTAATGTTAATTGTACTTTGAATATGCTTACGAAGAGATAGGCTTTAGAGGACTGTATTCGGCATCAAAAGACAATAGTAAAACCTCTATCTTTCTCTTTGTATATACATGTACTCATGCTTGGGTCTCATAGACCGTATCCGGCATCAACAACACAATAGTAAAACCTCTACTCTCTTTGTATATACATGTAATCATGCTTGGGTCTCAGAGACCGTATCCGGCATCAAAAAACAATAACATCATCTCTCTCTCTCTCTCTCTCTCTCTCTCTCTCTCTCTCACACACACACACACACACATGCACACACAATTGCTTTGAGAATAGCAAAGGAGTGGCACATACCCCTCCAGGCAAAGGCACAATGAGGCAAGGTGAGTCTTCCCCTCCTTCTGCCCAGTCATACCGGGTAATACCTAGGCCACGTTCTCTTAGCCTCTCTCTTCTCAGTTTCTCAGCCATGGACAGATTGCCTTCATCCACTCCACCGCCTGGGGGACTCACAACCATCTGCTGCTGTTGCGTGGCAGGATCGAAGATAAAGATCTTTCTGCTGAGTGTGCTGTCAGGGCTGAAGAGGTATGATATGAGCTTGTCATCGGGGCTAAAAGCGACCGAAGACGGTGCTACATACCCTGGAGGGGGGTACTGCACAATGTCCTCTACAGGGAAAGGAGTGCAATCATCCTGGATATGGCTCTCTGCTGTACGAGGCATGGCTGTTGCTGTGCTACAGAAAGAAGCCCTAGCTAGCGATGCAGGAACCGTAGAAGAATTTGCTCGCTTGACCTTTTTACTACCGGCTGCTCCCCGTACGTCCACCGATTGCATCCCAGACGCAGACGCGCAAGAGTTCCCTATTGAGCCGTTCTCCCCTTAAGGCTTTCGCTGTTTGAGCTATTCTTCTGCCGGCCGGTAAGCAGTCTCCTGCCTCTTCTTCTACGTCTATTGCCAGTCGCCGGCCACCCTTACACTCTTCTTCTTGCAGCTGTGTTCTGTATCATAAATCAAGCTTTTCCGCTCAAGCCCTAGAAAAACACTGTGCATAAAGCATGCGAACCTGTAGCTCCTTCAAATTCTGTTGAACTCTCTGCACCAGAGCGATCGAGCTTTTTCTGCTCCAACCCTAGAAAAGCACTGTGCGGAAAGCATGCGGGCTGGAAGCTCATTCAAATTCTGTTGGATTCCTTGTTCTTACACAGGACCCGCAGTAATCAAAGCTTCGGCAGCGAAACCAAGCTCGCGGAGTAGTCCAATGGTCGTCCCCAGCATCGTAGAAGCCAGGAAAGCGAGGGGGTGGGAAACTAAAGGACCATGTGCGGAGGGCAAAGAGGGGCGTGTGAATTGGTTTACGGTGATGATGATGATGACCTCGAAGTCTGGTAAAGGAGCCTAAGATCCACCGGACTGGAGGAAAAAACCACACAGGATGATGACTCAGGCAACAAGCAACTATTTAATGCAGGCTTTATGCAGCTACTTTACAAGGTAAGTTTCCAGGTGTCCCTCAAGTGCATCATTATACAGCATCCAATTCTTTAATCTAGGTAGGGGTGGTCTAAAGCTGACTTGACCAGTCATCAATTCTCGAATCTCTCTATCTCTCCACTCCACATATCCCTCCTTTTCACTTGGTGTAGAGGAAGAGCCTGTTCGTCAATTCTCGAATCTCTCTCTCTATCTCCACACATACACCAATAGCCACAGGGCTCCAAGTCACCACTGCTCGCCTAAAGCACTGTCATAGAGGACGAGCCTGTTCTCGAATCTCTCTCTCTCTCTCTCCACACATACACCAATAGCCACAGGGCTCCTAGTCACCACTGCTCGCCTAAAGCACTGTCATAGAGGAAGAGCCTGTTCATCAATTCTCGAATCTCTCTCTCTCTCTCTCCACACATACACCAATAGCCACAGGGCTCCTAGTCACCACTGCTCGCCTAAAGCACTGTCGTACAACCCTAGGGACTCGTCCAAAATGGGGCCTAAATGCCAACATTTTTGCCCAGTGTGAACAACCTCGTAGCTGACTTGACCAATCTCTCTCTCTCTCTCTCTCTCTCTCTCTCTCTCTCTCTCTCTCTCTCGTGTTCGAATCTCACTCCCATTGGATAGATCATATTTGGTCTCTTGGGATTATTCCTACGACGTTAAAAGAGCTTCTTCAAACGGGTGTGTGGGTAAATAAACAAAATGGGCTAACCTTTCTATCACCCAATGTGTGGTAGATTGGTTAGCTCATGGAGTTGTTATTCAACATGTCTTGTGTTCGAATCTCACTCCTGTTTGGTCTCTTGGGATTGTTCCTACGACGTTAAAAGAGCTTCTTCTTCTTCTTCTTCTTCTTCTTCTTCTCTCTCTCTCTCTCTCTCTCTCTCTCTCTCTCTCTCTCTCTCTCTCTCTCTCTCTCTCTCTCTCTCTCGTCTTAGTAGATTGGGAAGGTATTGTAAGAGCTATGTTCCATTCAAAGGAGCGGAATCAATATATAGTGTTGAGCAGATAGGTGTAACTTTGTATGCATGCGAACATTGGATGGCAAGGATTGGATGAGAGATGGTTTCGGAAAAGATAGGTTCACTTTAACTTAGAGCCTGCTCATTTTTTATAAAATCCTTCTCAAATAGATGGAAGAAGAAAAGATGCCCTTTTAAATTTTCCAAAAAATGGTTATAATTTGAAGAAGATATAAAGAATTTTTTCTGTTCAAAGTCACCTATCTCCTCTTCAACCTATGGGAAAAAGGATTCGCATAAGGCTATATTTCTCTTTAAAGGAGTGACTAACCTTGAAAGGAGTCCATAATGTATTATTAACGTATTCTTTGATGGGCATCTCAAAAATGTGTCTATACATCTAAAATACCCATCAATATGGGCATCAAAATTCTCTCTCTCTCTCTCTCTCTCTCTCTCTCACACACACACACACACATCTATAAATGATGCTACATGTTTGGAGTGGGAGTCACATATGGGAAAAAGGCCTTACTATAAATGCTTGGACATCTATGAGGTCATTGCCTCAATGCGCACAATTTGATTTGTTCCCTCCCTATGGACATTGCACTTCAATCCTCATCTTTCTTAGTTTACTAGACATGCTAACCTTGTCTTTGTGTTATTTTGCACCAAGCTTGGACCATTGTTGATCTTCAAGCACATTTATGTAAACAATTGTCTTCGGTGTCTTTTCCATATGGGAAGCCCTCTTCAGACCTCCCATATCATGTGGTTGTAGTATGAGGAACTTAACTATAAGACCAAACACTTATAAAAGCATTAGAACTAGTGATAGGTACCCTCATGTGTCACTTATCTAAGGCAACCTAGTGGGAAAAGGCTTATAAAGTATACAAGTCAATTCCATGTTGTAAGAAGATTCCTTATTGTATATAATAAGTGAGTATTCTCTCTAGTCTCTTGCAACTCTCTAGCCTAAAGATTGTTGTGTGGAATTGCTATTGGGGTATGCTTTTCCACAATCTTCTCGTCTCCACATATGGATGGTGTCTTACAAGGACTCCAAGTCTCGTGGAGAATGGTTACACCATTTATCAAAAAAAGAACGACCTCAGTGAGCATTGAACACAACGAATGAGCTCTCCTTTACCAAAGGGTGAAGCTCCTTGAGCTTGGCTTATTGATAAGTTTAGTTCCCATAACGTAGACTATTTCTTTAACAAGACCCTTGATTTTGCCACTTCAAAGGGCCATGATGAACACTCAAATGAATCACTAATTCAATGCTATCTTAAGGTAAATAAGCCTTGGTTAAAGTTGTGATTCAATGAGCCATCGCATGTGGCAAAATTAGTGCATAGTTTTTTGACAAATGGTTTGACAAATGGTTTAATTAGTATAATAAGCCTTAGTAAAAGACATTCCAAGGCCATAATTAGGTAGAAAATTATCGCCGGTCAACTGCAAAATTGGACCCATTCCTTGAATTTAATGCTGTAACAATTGCAAATATGGGTCCCCTCCTCAAACTTAGGCCTGAAATAGAAAATGATCGTCGTTAACTGTAAAATTGGGCCCATTCCTTAAATTGAAACCTATAGTAACTACAAATGTGGGTCCCCTCCTCAAAATCTATACCAATCTTGGCTCACATGTGCAAACATGTGCATGCTTTACGGGGTCCTTAAACCTTAAGCTTATGGTCCCCAATCTCTTCAATACTTAACATTATGTTATAGTAAGCCCTTCCCATCTACACTCGTGATCCTCCCTCCATTAAACTCACGGATCTCTAGCGATGGCTTGACACATGTGCAAAAGAGTGAAACCCCTACACTCATGCTCACAAGCTCCTAGGTATTATTTTACAAATTATGAGGATGCGAACTTTTTCTCCAAAGCTTCGAAGGAGGAAATTTTTTTTAAAAATTGCATAGGTCTAAGCTATGAGCATGTTTGCTCAAGTCCGTGAGCTTGGACACTCACATATGAGTTTAAAAAACAAAAATGCCTTCAAGCACCATTATGAGAATAAAAAAGTAAAGTCCTACTACCTTCCCCCCTTTTCTCCAAGAAAAGTGTGCCCCTTTCTACAATGTGACGATAGATTTTACAAAGAAAATTTTAAAAAAGCCTCAAAGCAATCACCATGGAATTACCCATTCATTTTACATTCCAAGACTTTCCTCCCCTTCTCTGTGTTCAAGTGAGCAAAAGAACTCAAGAGTGCCCCATTTTGCAAGGACCCTTGTAAACTTTTGAAAAACGAAAAATCCATCTCTCCCTTTTCTCACTCATCCACCAAAGGGTCTAAGTTTTGGACAAACCTCCAATCTTGGAAAAAACCAACCACCCCCCACTCAAGCCCATGACTATTGCACACTTATTGAAAGGTGTTTTTTCTTTGAAGAAACCTTACAGCACACTTCTTGATTAATACAAACTCTTTAAAAGGATCTCATAAAATAATTAGCCCTTACTTTTGATTCTTCCCAACTCCTCAAAGATTCCAAGGCTAATTTGCACCTTGCACCTTGCACCTTAATTTCATAAGGCCAAAACATCCAACTTGGGTCAAAATACAGACGTGATGTTAATTACTTAACCGGATGTGAGCATAAATCACAAGTGACCAAAATTTCATCACTCTCTACCAATCCACATGAACGTTATTTTATTGACCTTAAAGCATAATCATACTCACAAATATGATCATAAGCATTGCCCCCATGAGCATGACTATATCTCTTATGAGCACGCTATCACTTGGCACCTCCCTGCTGCTCGGCCACCACGTGGCACTTCCCTATAGGCTCATCACAAGGAGCGTACCCTGACGTTGACACAACATCTTGCACCCTGATATTACTAGGTCGAGTTGTCAACATGTACACTGCACCTTCTGCCTTCAAATCTTCTACCAACATGATCTTACTAGGAATAGAAGGGAAGAAGCAAAGGACATGGCGGAAATAAAAGTGAACACAAAGAATTGTGTCGGAAGTAATTGGAAGTAGTGGGGTCATGCTCGAAAGCATAAGCGAGAGTGTTGAAGGCGACGATGGTGGTCACTGGTGGACGAAGTTGTAATGGGCTGAACAAAACTGTAATGGAAGTAGAAGGTGATGTGGGGGCAGGCATGGAAGGGGTGCTGAAATATATGGTTAAGAGGACAAGGGTAGACAAAAATGGAGAGTGTCCTGTGACGAGCACACATGGAAACAAAACACACAAAAACAAAAACATCCAAACAAGGGCCGTGGTGGCAAAAGATGGAGACAAAAGGAGGGTTGCAGAAGTGGCTACATGGAAGGAGAAATCAGACAAAGAAGAGGTGGTTAGATAGAAGTAGGGAGAGAAGCAAAAAGTTATATGTATTTTTTTTAATCTTTTTCTTTATAGGGGAGCGAGAAGAGGTGGCTATATAGAGGGCACAAGTAGAGAAAGAAGCAAAAAGTTATATATATATATATATATATATATGGGAGAGAGAAGAGGTGGCTATATAGAGGGCACAAGTAGAGAAAGAAGCAAAAAGTTATATATATATTTTTTATCTTCTTCTTTATGGGGAGAGAGAGAGAGAGAGAGAGAGAGAGAGAGAGAGAGAGAGAGAGAGGATATTCATTGTGTTTTTTTTTTAAGGTTAATGAGAGAAAGAGTGGGAGAGAGAATGAAGGGAAGGAGGAATTTTATTTGTTTTTTTTTAAATCTTATGTCATTTCAACCGAGAAGAATGTAAAGACTCCCAAATTAGCTTAACTATTTAAGGAGGTTTTTAAAAAAAAAGAGTATAGTAGAGAAAGAGAAAAGAAGAGTAGAGAGGGTATATTTGTTTTTGTTTTGAGAGAGAGTAGAAAAAGAGAAAAGGAGAGTATAGAGGTTGAGAAAAGATAATAGAAATAGAGATAAAAGAGCTGGTCACATGCACCTAAAAAAGAGAGTAGAAATAAAGATAAAAGAGCTGGTCACATGCACCTAAAAAAGCGCAAGCAAAAAACCCTTAAAAACAATGAAAGGGAGTGAGTGGGTTATTGCTCTTGAAACAAGAAGGTAGAGATTTGATTCTTTGGCTAAGGCGTGATGCAAGCTTTTGAGTAGAGCCTTCTTCTTTAATATCTTATTAAGGAGCCCCTTATGGCAGCTCCCCAAAGAACGCGGGGGCTCCCCTAGCTCCCCATGTGGCGGAGCATGAGGGCCCCAAGTTGTTGGTGTGATGACCATAAGAGGAGCACTCCTAAGTAACCATGTCACACTTAGACTCCCTTAGTGCATCTGAGGGATACTAAGCATGTAACACATTTGACTTGCAGCCTGCAAACACATCCGACTTGCAGCCTACAACACGTCCAACCATTGAGCGTGCTAGTAGCTTGCAACATGTCCACGTCCATGGTCTGCTGACTGTTGAGTGTCAGAGTGTCTACAAGACATCAATGTCCACGTCCACGGTCTGACTGTGCTTGCATGTCCACATCCACATTCGCTTGTAGGTATGCCATCTTCGTTAAACTTTAGTATCTTGAGAGAGAGCCGACATTGAACTTCTTTTATGAGAGAGAGAGAGAGAGAGAGAGAGCATCTACTAAAGACCCACTAATGGGCCTATGAGCTAATGTGACTTAAAAATCTCCATGGCATACCTCATCATGGAATGACAAATAAAATTAAAATAAAACAAATCAAAACTATCTCACTAGAGTGATACAAAACTATCCATGGAAATCTCCTCATGGAATAGCAGGAGCACAAAACATGAAACACAGGAGGAGCATTATCCCCCAATAGATGGTATCCAAAATATCAAGCACGGGGCTAATGAGTATGGCCAAGAGGTATCCCTCAGCTATGTCACGTGGAAAGGTCGCTCGATAGCGATGGAGCATGTCCTTGATTTAGAGTTACTAAGGGGATCATGGCCGATGACTAGGGGCTTGGGGGCTGTCCCCACGAGATCCACTATATGGGTGTGCTCTCTCCTTTTGGGCTTGGAAGAGGTTGGTGATGGTGGTAGGCTGGTGAGGGAGGGATCGGGGTGGCTGGGGCTAAAGCTCTCTTAAGAAAGTGTCCTTATGTTTGTAAAGCTCGAGTAGGAAGAGCCCTAGGCAATGCTAGTGGAGGAAGTTAATGATCATGGAAAGTGGGCTAAATCCCTCATGGAATAGATAGCGGATCTCATAGTATATTGGGCTAGCGGCATATGTAACTCTCCTCTATCTCAACCTTTAAGTGGTGTGATCGGCATATCCTCTCCTCCCTAAGTCTCCATATGAGCTCCTCTACTCTAAAGACATGCTCAACCCTTCCCGTCTCCACTTTGAGGCATTAGGATAAAACCCATATCTAGCCAATCACTATTAAGACAAGGGTAAGGCTAAGGGGAGTTAGGCGGTTCATGGGAGTCCGGATTAGTGTGGATGGCCAGGGCTATAGTTAGTTGGTTAGGGTCTATATCCGATGGTGAGTATGACCAAATGGGCTGAAGCGAAAGCGACACGTAAGGCAGATGCGAGGACCAACAGCCAAGTTCCTCTTTGAGGTCTATAGTGCTGCCACATAGTGTGAAAGAGAGCCTCGCCAAGCCAACGCGCATACCATAGAATCGGGTGCAAATGGCTGGCAACACATCAGTCATGCACATCGTCGCTCGTGAAGGACAACCATCTGGTGGGGCCAACAACTGACCGTGTGAGGAGAGTAAACTTTTTCGCCATAGCCAAGATGCCCGTAGCGGAAGTGCCACACAACAAGCATAACAACAGTGCAATCAACAACAAGGAGCATGTGCAGACAAGCCGCATCACTTCATATAGCAGTAGCAAGAGTCTGATTTTTGGTGAGTTGGTTTTGGTCAGGTACTAGACTTCATCTTGCACATGAATTTGATTTGTTACCATGACCTCTGAACTTTCCGAGCATCCCGATGGGTCAACAGCATGGCGGTCATCCATCTATGGATACCAATATGGCTAATTTGGATGTGGGTGATCACAAATTTGTGGATTTACATGCACACACTTTATAAGAATCATGCACACAATGTATTAAACAAAGTTTACTTGTTCTTTCTCAAAGTTTATAGACATGCAAGCAGCTCTCCAGCAGTTAGTTGTGCTAATTTAGGGTTTCAGAGTGTCTCGGTTGATACTCTGGGGGCATCTACCCCTAGGGGCTCAACTCAAGACATCGAGACGCCCGATAATCAGGAAGTGGCAGCTATGCTCAAGAGCATGAAGCCTCCTGTGTTCCATGGGGAAGAGAAGGAGCATAATAAAATGCAGTGAACACTTTTTTACAAAAGTGGACAGACTTGCACCTTTTGAAGCATTCTCCTGATGCTATTCGCTCTCTTGAGGCAAGTCTTATGCTTGAGGGCAAGGCCTAAAAGTGGTGGATGATCCTCGACCAGAGTGATCGACCTACGTCATGGGTTGCTTTTGATACACTTTTTTAGAAAGAATTCTTACCTGAGAGCGAGAAGGATCACAACTGGAATGCTTGGGACAACTGTAAGATGGAAGGTCTTACGTTGAACCAATATATTTCTAAGTATCGTGCGATAATTCTCAAGCTTGAGGGTTTGGATGATTTTCAGAAAGTATGAGGTTTTCTGCGTGGTTTAGATAATGAATATAAGACTAAGGTTAAAACCTAATACCCTAAAACTTTAGAAGAGGCCATAAAGAGTGCACATATCTTCGATGATAATATTGAGAAGAAACAAACGGCTAAGAAACCTTGGGTTGGAGCATCTGACTTTCTTAGTTCTAACGGGAACAATCGGAAGGGGGCCAAACAAGGTAGTGAGACGTGGTTAAGAAGGCTAAAGATTCAAGGGGTCCCTCGTCTCCGCAAGATTATGAGCAAGCTAAAAAGGAAAAATTATGTTTTATTTACATGGCTGCTAATCATGATAAATAGAATTGTCCAAAGAATCGTGGCAAGGATGTCGATAAGGGCAGTAGTAAGGCAGTGCACACGGTCCAAGTCTTGCCACTTGAGGGTTCTCAAAAGTTTTCTCAGGTTTAAGTATGCCATATTGATGCCACGCATGAGTGTTGTGTAACCTCTACGATGTGGGTACCCTCTTTCAGGCCTTATGATTTGGTTTAGATGCATGGACACATCAATGGACGAAGAGTTTGTGTCATGATTGACGATGGGGCTGCACATAACTTTCTGAATTATCACTTGGTTGAAAAATTAACATTGCCACAAAGCCCTAGTGAACATAAATACATGGTATCTCTTGCTAATGGGCATGATAACCATGTATGGGACACGGTGGCTAAGCATGTACCACTCATTATTCAGGGACATGAAATGCACTTAGATTTTCAGGTTATGCATATTACTAGAGCTGATGTTATTTTGGGTCGTGAATGGTTATTTCATTTAGGACCATCTCTTCTCATAGTTATCTAGATAATACTGTTGATTTTGAGGTCAATGGTAAATAAGTTCTTTTGCAAGGTGAGCGCGAGGTTCCCCCATCTCCACCCATTTGTTCTGCTAAAGTGGATCGCCTTGTACATGCTCATGAAATTGAAAATCTCTTTTTGTGTTACATGTCTCCTTCAGTTTTGTCTCATGATGATGCTAGTGGTGGTGATTTTAATTCCAGTTTGTGTATCTCTACCAAGGGTATGGAAAGTGATACTTCTCTTCATGATTTGCAGTATATTAAATCTCTCAATTTTGTCATATGTGAACAACATGTTAGTGTTATGCATAATAATGAACAAGCTCAAATTTTTCCTAAGCTTACTCAACAAGTTTCTAATTCTTTGCAAAGTCTTTTGCTTGAATTTCGTGATGTGTTTCCAAGCAACTTGCCATCTGGTTTTCCCCTTGAGCGCAATGTCCGGCATGCCATTGAAGTGCTCAAAGATGCTAAACCAATCTGCAAGCCTCCGTATTAGCTTAGCGCTAGTGAAGCTAGTGAGGTCGAGCGTCAGCTTGCTGACTACCTCGCTAGGGGCTTCATTAGCCCTAGAAATTCACCATGGGCATCACCAATTTTATTGGTCTAGAAAAAAGATGGATATATGCGTTTATGCATGGACTATCATGGTTTGAATACAATCACAATAAAGAATAAGTATCTGTTACTGCGAGTTAATGAGCTTTTTGATCAACTGCGCGATACTTTAGCAAGATTGACTTAAGATTGAGCTATCATTAAGTTTTCATCTGCATGGAGGATGTAACTAAGACAGCTTTTCGTACCAGATTTGGGCATTACGAGTTTTTAGTTATGCTATTTGGTCTAACTAATGCTCCAGCTACGTTTATGACACTTATGGATAGCGTGTTATGCCCATATCTTGGTCAATTCGTTATAGTATTTCTTGATGATATTTTGATCTTTAGCCGCACCAAGGAAGAGCATCTACAACACTTACGATTAGTATTTGATTTGCTAAGGCAAAACACACTTTACGCTAAAGAGAGTAAGTGTGAGTTCTTTGCCTCGAAGATCCATTCTTTGGGTCACATAATCTCGACAAAGGGAATTCAGATGGATCTTGCAAAGGTAGAGGCAATCCTTAGGTAGACCAATCCGGAGGAATTACAAATATTCCTTGGGTTGGGAGGGTTCTATCATAAATTCATCTGAGATTATGATAAATTAGTGGTTCTAATGATGGACCAATTAAAATCTAAGGATCACAACTTTGCTTGGGGTGATGACCAACAACAAAGTTTCGATTGTCTTAAGGTTGCCATAGCTATCGCACCTGTGTTGGCAATAGTAGATCCTAATCAACCGTTTGTGGTTGAAATGGATGCTAATGACCATGCAGTTGGTGTTGTGCTTCTTCAAGTAGGAAGACCAGTAGCTTTTGAGAGCAAGAAGTTGGATTGAGCTCAGCAAAACTATTCTGCATATGAGCGTGAGCTTTATGCCATTATTTATGCTCTAGGGAAGTGGAGGCATTATCTCTACGGTGTTAAGGTTGAGATTGTCTTTGATCATGAGAGCATCAAATGGTTGACAACTCAAACTGATTTGAAAGGTCATAAAGCTCGGTGGGCAAAAATCCTCCAAGAATTCCACTTTTAATTAAGGTACCGCAAGGACAATGTCGTGGCTAATGTCTTAAGCTGCATGCCCCAAGTCAACTCGTTGAGTTTCACAAAGTTGAAAAGTGAATTTTTAGATTCACTCAAAGGAAAGTGTGAACATGATCAGTGATATGCAAGGGTGTGGAAATTTGTTAAACACAAGGATCCCTCCCACTTTGTAGGAGTGAGTGCAAATGATAGTTCCACCTCTAGCTCTTCTCTTTATAGGGATGAGTTTAATTGTTGGAAGCATTTTTCCATTGATAATGGGTACTTGTTACACAAAGGAAGAGTATGTGTACCCTCAGACTCAAACACTAGGCGCCAAATACTTTATGAATGTCATGATAGTCCAAGTGCAGGTCATCTTAGCATTAGAAAGACCTGTGTTTTGGTTAGAAGGGAATTCTATTAGCCTGGAATCCACAGGAATGTCCAAGAATATGTTTTGCATTGTCAAAAATGCCAGGTCAATAAGGCTGAGTGTCTTAAGATAAGCGAGCTATTACAACCCTTAGAGATCCCTGATGGTAAGTGGAAAAGCATCTCTATGGATTTTATTGTAGGTCTACCTATAACTAGCAGAGGCCATGATGCCATTTGGGTTGTAGTGGACAGGTTGACCAAGATGTCTTGGTTTATTTCGACTAAAACCACGGTGAAAATGCCAGAGTTAGCTCGGTTTTTCATTGAGAATATCTATCGACTCTATGGGCTGCCAGCCAATATAGTTAGTGATAGAGATCAGAAGTTTAATAGTCACTTCTGGGGCAAGCAGTGTTCAAAAGGTTGGATACAACGCTCAGTATGAGCACTGCTGACCACCCCCAGAGTGATGGTCAGATAGAAAGGGTCAGCTAAGTACTCGAGGATATGCTACGAGCATATGTGATTAAATGGCAAACGAATTGGGAAGATTACTTACCAATTTTAGAATTTGCCTATAATAGTTCGAAGCATGTCGCTACAGGCTTTAGTCCTTTCATGCTTATGTATGGCTTTCAACCTTAATCCCCAATAGTTATGGGATTAGCTACTAAAAGAATTTAAAAGGTTAAAGATTTTCTACAAGATCATAATGATATGCTGAAGATCGCTAAGGAAAATGTTAAACAGGCCCAAGATCGTTTACAAGCATTATGCGGACAAAGATCGCAGAGTGGTCACATTTGAAAAAGGTGATTAAGTATTTCTCAAGGTTCCCGAGTTCAAAAAATTTGAGGATGGGCAAAGTGCAAAAGTTGTCACCTAGGTATTGTGGACCTTTCATAATACTTAAGTTTGTACGTGAAGTTGCCTACAAGTTAGCTCTGCTAAAACATTCCAAGCTTCACCCAGTTTTTCATGTTAGTCGTCTATAAAAACGTCTAGGCGAAGATGCCAATGTGGTGGATACATGTGTTCTTGTAGATTTAATTGAGCCTCCAGTTTTACTACATGAGCCAGAGCGCATCTTGGATTTTCAAGAGAATCGAACTCATCATAGAATTAGACAACATTGTCTAGTTAAGTGGAAGGATAGATCGGAAGAAGGTTCAACTTGGGAGGACGTTAGTACTCTCAAGACCCGATACCCTACCTTTGTTTTCAAGGACAAAAACTCTTCCAAAAGGGGGGAGTAATGTAATGTCAAGACAAGGGTAAGGTTAGGGGGAGTTAGGCAGTTTAGGGGAGTCCAGACTAGTGTGGACAGCTAGGGCTATAGTTAGCTGATTAGGGGAGTCCAGACTAGTGTGGACAGCTAGGGCTATAGTTAGCTGATTAGGGTCTATATCCTGCAGTTGTCCTATTCTCTTCTAGGAGGTCTCATAATCACAATCCGCATGGCATGGGGCATGTGAACACTTAGGTAGCCTGGTGTTACATTCTCGTAACGCCGCTACGGGCGTTACCACAAGAGGGGACGGCCTCTGGCTCACCACCCAGCCATAGAGGAAGAATGAGGATTGCCCCTCATCCCCTAGGCTATATAGTGTGTGTCCTACCGTCCACACTAGCCTGGCCGCCCATGACTCCACATGGGCGTCCTCTCCCACTGAACCCCGGATATAGACATCCGGTCTGCCGTCGGTCACAGGCGTTACAGCCTACGTGACATTACCCCCCCTTAAGAAGAGTTTTCGTCCTCGAAAACAAACTGGGGAAACCTTATGGAAATTGCACTACGGCATTCCCAGGTAGCTACCTCCTCATCCCTATCTATCCATTTAACAAGTACCTCCTGGTACACTTTATGTCGGGTTTGTCTATCTCGATACCCAAGAATCCTTTCCGGTTCATGTGGTATCTTTGGTGGAGTGATCAATTCCACCAAAATATCTAGAGAAACTACGTTCTCTAACCCGTGAACTGATTTCTTCAGGTTACTAACATGGAAGCAGCCTACGTGACACCTGGTTTCTCAATGAATCCATCCTTAATGAGTGTGAGGAAGTGATCTCTGTGAAAGTGCATCATTGGTGTAGAGGCTAAGAAGATCTAACCAGATAACCCACTTTGTGTCCTCATGAGAGAGCTAGAGAAAAGGGGAGTCCTAAAGGGGTGGGACGCGGTCCACATAGATTTGATATCCTAAGAACAAGTGGAAACTTAGGCATACCATACACTAGGGTGGCCCTCAAGTGCTAACTGTCTTGAGGACTGCGAGAACCTTGTGGGAATCCATGTGATTGATGTGATGGAGTTATGTGACTGCGGGGATCCATGTCACTATCTCAAAGAGTGAGTCCTGAAGGGGTGGGACATGGTCCACGCAGATCCCATATCCTAAGAACAAGTGGAAAATTAGGCATACCATACACTAGGGTGGCCCTCGAGTGCTAACTGTCTTGAGGACTCCAAGAGCCCTGTGGGAATCCATGTGACTGATGCGATGGAGCTATGTGACTATGGGGATCCATGTGACTATCTCAAAGAGTGCATCAACTACCATTGAGGCTATAGCAAACTCTGCCTTGATAATATGGTGTGGGATTGATGGTTTATTGTGGATCATATGAGAGAGCATCATGACATGGACCCTCTCAATTCACTGCCAATCCTCATCATCTCCATACATCAAGGCTGGTGTGATGAGGGTGTCAAAAAGCCAACCCTTTGTCCTAGGCTCCTAGAAAGGTGCACGTAAGCACTGCCGTCGCTCAAGTAAGCTCAATGCTACATATCCCTATGTCACTCTAGCATGTGTTGTGGGGAGCACTACATAAGTAGAGTATAGAGCTTCAACACAAACAACATGTGAAGCCACATGGATGCAACAACTCTAGTAGACTTGGAGATAAAGTTGAAAGAGCCAATACCTATATACATTATTACAACATGAGTTCCATTTAGTTGGCCAAGAATCCAATGTTTCATGCTTGTATGAGAAACACATTGAGGTACATTATCACTGTGAGAGAAAAAATTCTATAGGGTAAAGTGGATTTAAGGTTTATAAAGGCTAAAGATAAAGACATGAACAACAACTTAGCTTGAGCTAGAGGGGGAGTGTTAAAGAAAATAAGCTCAAATAATTGTCAGATATTTAGTAGTACTACATTTTCTACACCCTTGTGTTCTTTTCTTTGAGCATTGTGTGTGTGAGTCTGGCTCCACATTCCATGTGATCTAATGGTGGTATCACAAAAAAGCTTCCATAGCTTGCTTTTTGGTTTTCATCTTCAATGTGTTCAAGCTTTCCAAAGCATAGCCTTTTGGTTTTTATCAAGTCATTTCCTTTCAAGTTGAAGCTCTTCAGTGGTGGTGTAGCTCTTTAAGCTTTCCATTGCAGCTTTCTTTCTCTCTATATAATAAGAAGGCTTCTATGTCTTACAATATTCACTTGGTCTCCTCTGTATGTGAAGCTCAATATGGATGTGATTGCCTCCAATTTCGGCACCAAAATTAACAATTAAAAAGTGTTGTTCATTAATAAATTTAATATTTTATGCATTAATTCAAGGCATTTCTTAGCCTTTGTACTTCATTTGATATACCACTTTGTAAGTGCTTTGGTAATTATATAACAGGTCCGTAAACTTGTAAAATCCAATGCACATTTTAATTTGTTCATTTCTTTGGTAGCATGAGAACCTTAGTCAACTAGAAAATAAAGCCTCAAATTGAAACCTTAAGACAAGTGAAAGTTGTATACTTTTTCAATTTAATAAATTATCAAGAAAAGGTGGTTTGGGTGGGTGGAGAAGTGCATGACTCCTTTCTCATGAAAAGGGAGTTATGACTTCCTTTTTTCCCTATTTTCCACTTTCTTGTTTCTTGCATTCCTTCTCTATCTTGTGCAACCATGTCTCCTTTTAGTGATGGAGAGGGTGAAGAAGATCAAGATCATGGCATAGCTTAGTTTGTGTGTGCAATTTTTGGACATTTCCTTGTATTAATGAGCTTCTTTATCTCCTTTCCAAAGCTTAAAGCTAAGCTTTCATCATATACTTTGTTAGCTTTTTACCCATCATTTTGGACCACAAGGAGGGCATATCATTGGTGCGTTCACAAGGAGAAGGGCTTGGTCTTGAGGTTTGAAAAGAGATGGATTTATTTTTGTTGTGGTTTCAAAGAAATCAAAGTAGAAATGCCATGTTTCCTATGATTTTCTCTTTGATACAGGTAAGAATAGTATCACTGTGGGCAAAGTCATGTTGCTTGGCCCTTTGAAGAAGAAGATAAATAACTCAAGGTGGCTATAGGAGATGAAGGCGGGGAAGTATGGAGCAAAGAGGTGATGGTATAAAAAAAAAGATGCTATTCAAAGTAGCCCTACAAAGAAGCCACGTAGAAGAAGTAAGTAGAACCTTAGCGAGTGCCCTGCTTCGCTCACCTTGTCTCTCGCTTCGAAGAAGATTCCAAGGAGAAGATGAAGAAGGTAGCGCTGCTCATGTGCACAAATAACGGGCCCTCGTAGCTTGGGAGTTACAGCGCTGCTGCTTCCTCCAATCTTCATGGCAGGCAAAGGCAAAGCTTAGTTTCATAAAGATCAAGTGCTGCTCTTCTCACATCAAAGCTTTTCTCTAGTATAGCTGAGAATGAGATGGAAGGCTTGTCATGGAATCTTGTTGCTAAGGGCTATGATGCCAACTTGTAGTACGGGTGGTGGGGTGACTTGCAAGTGTTAAAGGAGGAAACCAAGCGAGTGATAATCGGGGGATAAAGAAGGCGTGAAGGAGTAGAAGATGTAGAAGGTGAAGCAATAGGATCCCTAAAGAGAAGCACAAGACAACGAGATAGGACTTGAGTGCAAAAGCAATGGTGATGTGGCTCATACGTGTGATGGTGTGGTGGGGTCTATGTGGGCTTCCACATAGTGGTGATAGCAAGATCTTCACTCAAAGCTGGTTGGTCGTCTCATCGCTCTCTATATTCTACAGTGATTTGTAATGTCTAGGTCACTTGTAAATAGTCAGTCACTTGCAATTCGTAATGGCCACACATTAATAAAGGAGATATTTTATGAGACTGACAGGAAACACAATAAGGTAAGACTAGATAAGATTATTTATATGTAAAAGGTTTGTATATAAATAAGGTTCAGGGGATTTCAAATTGGAAATACCTAAAGCAATGGTTAATAGGAATTAAGGTTAAAGTAAAAGAGATGTAGATGGTGCACAAGGGAAGCCCAAAGAGGCCACATAAGTAGGCACCCCCTTCTAGGGGGAGTTGAGGAGGCATTGGAGAGTGAAAGGGCCATGCCTAGCCAATGAAAGGTCAAGAGGCTGAAGTTGGAAGGTCATGCATCACTTAGGCCTATATAACCATGAGTTTAGGATCCATTTGGGATATGGTTAGGTAGAGAATCAAAGTTCTAATCTTACAAGTCCTCAAGCTTATAATGCAAGGAGCATTACATTGGTATCAAAGCTATATCAGAGCTAAGCTCTTTCTTTCCCATGTTTCCATTGAGCTACTTATTGCTAACTCTAATCTCTACTCCTTAATCTCTTCTTTGTTCATTTCCATAAGCTAATCCTTATACTTCTCAAATCTTCTTCATACAAATACCTATTACTTAACAGATTGGGCATACCTCTTGCATAATAGATTGAGCATATCTCTTGCCTAATAAATTGGGCATACTTTGGAGATTCTACATAAAGTAAGTGGAGTACATGATAACCTTGAAGAATCACCGAAGCAAATATCAACAAGGAGGAATCAATGGAACTGTTCTTCACATCATTAGAGACAATTCATATTTACCCAACCAAGTAAGGTCGTTGTGTTGCATCTTTTTTTCTTTGTAAGAAAATTTCCATTTTGCTTATTGTTAGACTAAATGGCTTCTCAAGGTGGGAAGGATGAAAATGGAGAGGAGGAGGAAAACCCAGTGTCCTCTTTCCACATGGAAGAGGATATTCCAAAAACAAATGAAATAGATATGTAAGATTTAGATCTTAATGAGTATGAGGATATAGAAATGAAGGAAATGAAAGGAAAAATCTTTAATATAGAGAATAAACTTGAGAAAATGATGGGTCTCCTTAGCTCTTTGATGGGAGGGGAAGGATTAGGAGTAAAAGAAATATCTAAAAATAACATTGATGTGAGGGAAGGGAAAAAACTCTGGAAAAAGGATTGAATGAAACTATAGTTGAAGAGGGTCCCAAAACTAGAGACTAGGGTATGGTATTCAAAGATTTAAAGGCACCCACTTTTATTGGAGAAGAGGAGAGAAATAAAGATGCAGCCCATATTTTTCTACAAAATGACAAGATTTGCATCTTTTAAGAAATGTGTGCGATCATAACTACCCCATTGAAGCTAGCCTATCCTTACAAGATAAAGCTTAAGTGGTGGATGAGTTTAGCGGAAGCTAGGCAAGTACCTGATTCTTGGGATTCATTCAAGGAATTGTTCTTGAAGGAATATCTTTCTAAAAATGAAGAAGACCGGAATTGGGAGGAGTGGGATAATTTTTCTATGGAACAAAAGAATTTAAATCTCACTCAATATATAGCTTGCTATAGAGAAATTGTCTTAAAACTTGAGGGAATTGTTGGAATTAGGGTTGCAGGAATGCACACACAACTTCAAGAAGATGAGGAAGCTTGAGCACAACACAGTAGTGTATTATGAGTGCCAAAAATGAAAGATAACAAGCCCTAGAAGATAATGGGCGTATATACAATGCACGGGGGAAAAAACCTCCTAGTGAGGGAAAAAGTGCCCCGGCGGTCCTAAGTGTGTTCACACACATCACTACTATAATATGGTAACAAATCCCCCCTGGAGTGATGCGGTGAACAAGAGCTAGCACTCATGTATAGGGAAGTGTCTAGCTATGTGGACGAATCCACAAAAGGGAGTAAGCCCAAAGCTTTGCGAAAAGCTTCGAACTTCTCACGAGGCAGAGCCTTTGTGAAAAGGTCTACAAGGTTATCCTGCGTTGGCACATAAGCCAAACTGATCTCTCCTGCAGAGAGTCTCTCCCTGACATAATGGTAGTGCACCTCAATGTGCTTCGTACGAGCATGGAACACTGGGTTCCGCGCAACTGCCAATGCGCTCTGACTGTCAGTGAAGATGGTGGTGGCAGATGGCTGCCCAACACCCAAATCAGCCATAAGGCGTCTGAGCCACACACACTCAACCGTAGCTGTGAAAGCTGCCCTGTACTCAGCTTCACAACTAGAAGTGGCCACAGTAGGCTGCTTCTTGCTCAACCATGATATGCATGAGCTTCCAAGCATGAAGCAAAAACCACTCGTGGACACGCGTGTGTCATAACAACCAGCCCAGTCAGAATCTGAAAAAACATGTAAATCTGGCGGCAATGATCCCCCCTTGGGATAAAACAACCCAAGATGCCGAGTACCACTCAAATAGCGAAAGATACGCTTCACTGCCTGCCAATGCTTAATGCCTGGGCTATGCATAAATCTGCTCACCTGTGAGACTGCAAACTGAATGTCTGGCCTCGTAATGCATACATAAATGAGGCAACCAACAGCTGTCTGATAGAGTGTGACATCAAAGTGATCTCCAGCATCATGAAGACTCAACTTCAAACCTGTCTCCATTGGAGTAGCAATAGGCTTGCAGTCTTCAAGGCCAAATCTCCGCAACAATGTTTCAATATACTTTGTCTGACACAAAGCAATACCTCCATCACACTGCTTAAATTGTATCCCCAAATAATGATGCAAATGCCCCAAATCTGACATCTCAAAAGAGGCATTCAAATCAGCCTTAAAATCAGCAATATGACTCTCATTTGGTCCTGTGAGCAGCATGTCATCGACATAGAGAGCAATGATTAGATGTACACCATCCACACGTTTAACATACAAAGTGCTTTCTGTTGGACTATTCTGAAACCCATGTGCAGTCAAATATGCATGTATTTTTTCATACCAAGCTCGTGGAGCTTGCTTTAAACCATATAAAGCCTTTTTTAACCTGCACACTTTGTTTTCCTGCCCTCTTTGAACAAAACCACGAGGCTGCGATACATACACCTCCTCATGCAAATCTCCATTTAAGAACGCAGTCTTTATGTCCAGCTGATGTACATTCCAACCATTATGAGCTGCTAATGCACAGATGCTACGAACAGTGGTCATACGACATGTGGGAGCAAAAGTCTCATCAAAATCAATGCCCTTCTCTTGAGCATAACCTTTTGCAACAAGCCTAGCCTTATGGCGATCCACTGTGCCATCAGGCTTACGCTTCAATTTGTATACCCACTTAGTGCCAATGGCCTTCTTGCCAGGGGGCAAGTCACATAAAGACCATGTACCATTCTTCATAATAGCATCGTATTCTGCTTGCATAGCAGCCATCCAATTTTCTGAACTTTGTGCCTCATCAAATGAAACAGGCTCACTTTCATCGCACATACTAGAAACAGCCAATGCATAACAATATGACGCATAAGAGGCACCATGAGAGCCAGAACGAGTGCGACTAGACAAAGGGGCATCCAACTTGCTGTCACGCAAAGTCTGCACCAGCCATCTAGGCATATTCCTAGAGCCCTCAATCTCTTGTCTCTCATCCTCAAGTGCATCATGCACATCTGCATCAGATATAGGCTGATCTGTGCCATCATTTAAAACCTGCATAGGCTGAAAAACTGCCTCATGAGGTATTGCACTTGACTGTGCACCACTGAAAAGAGGCAACAATGTATCATAGACATCACGTGAGCTGATATCTGTCTCCTTAGTACATGAAACCAAGGGCTGAACTGCATCTTCCACAAATACAACATCACGGCTAACCAAAATGCGCTTTGTCTGTGGATGATACAAACGATAGCCTTTGCTCTCAGCACTATATCCAACAAAAATACATTTGACAGCTTTGTCATCCAATTTTCTGCGATGTTGCACAGGCACTAATGCATATGCCAGGCAACCAAAAACACGTAAATGGCCAACAGATGGCTTGCGGCCATGCCAAGCCTCATATGGAGTGACAACCTGTAATGCTTTGGTGGGACACCTGTTTAGTACATAAGTGGCACACATGACAGCCTCAAGCCAAAAACCATGTGGTAGACTTTGACTCTTAACCATACATCTTGCCATTTCCATGAGAGACCTGTTTTTTCTCTCAGCCACACCATTTTGCTGTGGTGTATACGGCACTGTACATTGGTGTTTTATCCCACGCTCAGCCAGAAATGCATTAAATTCTGAAGACATATACTCCCCCCCTCGATCTGAACGGAGGGTGCCCATCTTACTTTCTGACACATTTTCAGCCATAACCAAAAACTGTTTGAAGCGCAAAAACACTTCGGACTTTGCCTTCAAAGGATATACCCATGCATGCCTGGTAAAATCATCAATGAAAGTCACGAAGTAAAGGTAGTTTCCAAATGATGGAGTTTGCATGGGACCACAAACATCACTATGAACAAGCTGCAATCTGCGTTCAGCTCTCACTGATCCATCTTTGGGAAAGGAAGCACGCTGCATTTTACCCAATATGCAGCCCTCACAAACATGCTTGACAGGTGCCTCAAGCTTAGGCAAAGAAGACACCATTTCAGATTTCTGCAGGCGCAGCAAACTTGCAAAATTCAGATGACCAAAACGTGCATGCCACAGTTTTGCATTTGAAATAGCCTGCGTATCCATAATAGCACATGCTGAATCCTCTACACATTTGCCATCCATATTGAGCTTATACAGCCCTCGACATAGTGAACCAGATGCTACAATGATGTCACCACAAGAGAGATCATGAACAGTACATCTGTCATCCACAAATTTTACAACCAAACCTGTTTTGGCAAATGCGGAGACTGACAGCAGATTCTTTTTGATCCCTGGCACATACAATGCATCAAAAAGTGTAAAGGTGTTGCCATTTGCAACATTCAGCACAATCTGTCCAACTCCTTTAACGGGATAAGAGGAGTTATTGGCACAAGTGACAGTATTCCCTGTGGGAGCAGACTCAAGGAAAGTGAATAAACTGCGCTGCGAGGTGATATGCTTAGTGGCACCACTGTCAAAGTACCATACATCTGAATCTACTGCAGACATACATGTGTCATGCAAAGATGGGTCATAACTGCACTGCGCATTGAATGCCCATTCTGTATCTAGCACAACATTAGCAGATTCATTGTTAGAAGGAGAGGCATCTGCAACAGCCATACCAGCCTCTTTCTTCTTAGCCTCTTTCGCAGCCAGCTTAGGACACGCTTTGATGACATGATCATTTCCCTTACAGTACTTGCAAAATGTCTTCTGTTTGTCACCCTTCTTCTCATCTTTGTCTTCCTTCTTTGGTTGCGCAGCATTTGCAGATTTCTGCTTACTAGAAGAAAAGCCAGCTTTACCTTTCCCGCTTCTCTGACTAGCACCGAAAGCTTGATCTGCGACACGCATACTATTCCTGTTTTGCCTTGACTGGTCTTCTTGCAGCAAAACAGAAACTAACTCCTCAAATGATAAGGCATTGGGATTGCCTTTCATCATCAAGCGAAGAGTGGAAGCAAAACCCTGATAAGAATCTGGTAGACCATTCAAAACAGTCTGCACAAGTGAACTGTCTGACAGGATTTCATCTGCAGAAATGAGCTGCTCTTTGAAATCCTTGATCTTTGTCAAAAAGCTATCCATAGAATCACCTTCGTTCATATGCTCATTCTCCAACTGTTTTCGGAGATAAGCAACACGAGCCTCATTTCTTGCCTGATACAATGTGGCAAGTACATCCCAAGCATCCTTAGAAGTCCTGCAGGAGCGAATATGTGGGATAATGGTACGTTTGACAGACAGCGCAATCAAGGCATGAGCCTGCGCATCTCTACCATCCCAACGAATCTGCTCTGCTGAAAGTGGTGGTTCTCGAACAGCTGCTACAGCACTTGTGCCTGCACCATCATCAACAGTACCTGTTTCTGATGTGTTTGCAGCATTCCCAGCCACAATAGGACGTGCATCAATACCCTGCACAATATTCCATAACCCCTTTGCTACCAATACATGTCGCATCATATATGCCCACAATGGATAGTTGGTGCCATCCAACTTATCCTCAGCAGCCAACATGCGGAATATATCATTGTTGTCAGCCATGGCCAATGACTGTACTACTAGATGTAAATGCTGTCTGCAAGAGGTAAACCTGTATAAAATCGACCTGTGCTATATAGCACAGCCCAAAACAGACGAATGGGCACCTGTCCTGCAGATTTTAATCTTGACAGAAAATCTTCACAGTAGGACGATTTTGCCTGCGCAGTACTTGGAATGCAAAAACGGAGGGCGAAATGACTTCAGATCAAAATTCTGAAACGACCAAGCCCTACGGGCTCTCCCACGGCATATACTAACCTGCAGACGCTCGTGAAACCTCGTTGCAATCGGAGGAGATGAAGCGGCAGGTGCCGGTGATGCTGCCCGGGAGGAGGAAGCCTGCTCTGATACCAATTGTTGGAATTAGGGTTGCAGGAATGCACACACAACTTCAAGAAGATGAGGAAGCTTGAGCACAACACAGTAGTGTATTATGAGTGCCAAAAATGAAAGATAACAAGCCCTAGAAGATAATGGGCGTATATACAATGCACGGGGGAAAAAACCTCCTAGTGAGGGAAAAAGTGCCCCGGCGGTCCTAAGTGTGTTCACACACATCACTACTATAATATGGTAACAGGAATAGACAATTTTAAAAAAGTAAGAGGCTTCATTAGAGGCCTAAAAAGGGAGTACAAGAAGGAAGTTCGCTCCAAAGAGCCAAAAAACTTAGATGAGGCTATAAAATTTGTAAAAATTTTTGATGATACCATGCGTAAAGAAAAGGATAAAAAAGTTTCATATAGAAACCTCATGAAGAAAATTTTGGCTCTCAAAAAAGAAAGGGTTTTTTGTTTAAAAAGGAAGAACTTTCAAAAAAGAAAAAATCCAATCCAAGAAGTTTCTAAAAAAGCAAGGTTTTGAGAGAGCGGTTAAAGAAAAACTTTGTTTCTCTTGTCTTGAGTCGGGACATGATAAATGGAGTTGTCCTAAGTCCCAAAGGACAAGAACTTACTTGGAATTGTAATGATAAGCATAAAGGAAAAACAGTGCACACTTGAATTATTTTCATTAGGGAAAACACTTCTGAGAAGCTATTTGCATAATACACTAACATTTAAGCATAAAGAAAAAATTATTACATTGCAAGCAGAGCACAATGTACCATCTTCTCCTTTGATCTGTAATATTGAGCTCCAAAAGCTTCATCAAGATAATGAAATAGAACAAATATTTTTCTATTATGCAATGCTTCAGTTTAAAAACCATTATGAAAAGTTTGATTCAAGTATTTTTAAAGTAGTTAATTCTTCTTTAAATAATTTATTAGAAGAATTTAAAGATGTTTTTTTGAAAACATTGCCAAAAGGTTTACCTCCAGATAGAGGGATAGATCATCCCATAGAAGTTTTAAAGGATTCAAAGCCAATTAGTAAGTTTTAAAGGATTCAAAGCCAATTAGTAAGCCACATTATAGAGTAAGTTTAACTGAAAGACAAGAAGTTGAAAAGTAGTTGGCTGTATTTAAAACAAGGTTTTATTAGGCCAAGTAAGTCTCCCTAGGCTTCACCAATATTTTTAGTGAAGAAAAAAGATGGATTTATGCGCTTGTGCATAGATTATCGTGGATTGAATTCAATCACAATAAAAAATAAATTTCATATTCCCAGGATAGATGAGTTATTTGATCAACTCAAAGGTGCTAAATATTTTAGTAAGATAGAGTTAAGTTCTAGATGTCATCAAGTAAGAATTAGAAGATATCATCAAGTAAGAATTAGAATTGAAGATGTGCCAAAACATCATTTATGACATCTTTTAAGCACTATAAGTTTTTAGTTATGCCTTTTGGTCTAGCTAATGCTTCCGCCAAATTTATGACCATGATGAAAATGATACTTCATCCTTATTTAGGGAAGTTTGTGGTGGTTTTTATTGATGATATACTAGTCTTTAGTCAAAATGATCAAGAACATATTAAGCACCTTAGAAAAGTATTTCAATTATTGAGGAAAATAAAATGATTTGATAAAAAATCTAAATTATTTGAAAGGAAAAAGTTGGACAAAGCTCAAAGTAACTATTTAACTTATGAGAAAGAACTGTTTGCAATTATGTATGCTCTTAAAAAGTCATGTCATTATTTCTATGGTGCCAATTTTGAAGTATTGTTTGACCATGAAAGTCTTAAATGGTTAAGTATTCAAAAGGAGTTAAAAGGTAGGAAGGCTAGATGGGCTAAAATCATACAAGAGTTTGATTTTCAAATCAGATATAGAAAAGGAAAATTTAATATCGTGGTAGATGCTTTAAGTTGAGCACCCATAATAAATGAGTTGAGTTTTACTAAACTAGAAAGTGAGTTACTGGCTCACTTAAAAGGAAAATGTGCTAATGAACCTAGCTATCAAAGTAGTTTGGAATTACTTGATTAAAAAAGATAACTCTGAAATAGAGAGTAAAAAAATGTAGTCGCTGCTTGTGATAAAAAAGTATCACTTAAAAAAGATAATGGTTCAAAGAAATCACTTAAAGAAGGGTTAATAAGTGAAAAAGATCGTTGGAATACATAATATATAAAGGTCGCATTTGTGTACCCAAAGAAGAAAGAAAATATTCATGAGAATATTTTACTAGAATGTCATGACAATTCAAGTGCGGACACCCGATAATTTTTAAGACCCCTATTTATTGGATAGGTTTAAAGAAGGATATCCGAAATTATGTTATAAAATGCCCTAAATGCCAAGTCAATAAAGTTGAGCACCTAAAAGTAGGTGGAGTATTACAACCACTACAAATACGTGAGGGTAAGTGGGAAAGTATTTCTATGGAGTTCATAGTAGGATTATCCTAAACAAGTAGAGGGCATGATTCAGTGTGGGTAATAGCAAATAGGTTAACCAAGTTGGTACAATTTATATGAACTAAAAAAGAAGTAAAAACACCAGAAATAGCTAGAATGTTTATCCATCATCTAAATAGATTGTATGGATTGCCAGCAAATATAGTAAGCGACCGAGATACAAAGTTTACAAGCCATTTTTGGAAAGAAGTATTCAAAAAGTTGGTCACCAAACTTAGTATGAGTACGTCTAAACATCCACAAAGTGATGGACAAACAGAAAGGGTTAATCAATTCCTAGAAGATATGCTTCAAGCATATGTTTCTCATAATAAGCAAAACAATTGGGGTGAGTATCTTCCATTATTAGAATTTGCTTATAATAGTGTTAAACATTATGCTATCGGTTTTAATCCATTCATGCTAATGTATGGATTTCGACCTAGAGCACCTATAGCAGTTGGGTTATAAAAAGAAAAATTATAGAATGTAAAATATTTTCTTAAAGACATGCAAGACATGTAAAACGTTACAACGTTAAAAAGCATAGGATTGTTCTATTAGTTATGAGAAAGGTAAAAGAAGATCAATTGATTTTGAGGAAGGTGATTTAGTTTATGTAAAGGTTTCTGAAAAGTCAGAAACTTTAACAAGTGGAAAAGTTCCAAAGTTAAGTCCAAGGTATTGTGGTCCTTATATAATCCTTAAAAAATTTAAAAAGTGTAGCTTACAAGGTAGCTTTACCTTAAGGATCCATAGTTCATCATGTGTTCTCCATGTGTTTTATGTTAGTAGACTGAAATGCAAGATGGGAAACAACATCATTGAAAAAGAAGCAATAGTTGATTTCATAGAACCACCTATTCTTCCACATGAGCCTGAAAAAATTCTCGAATATTGAGAAAAGAAAACTAGATATTCTGTGTTTAAAGAATGTTTAGTAAAGTGGAAAGATAAACCAAAAGAAGGATCAACTTGGGAAAGAGTGGCTACATTGAAGAAAATGTTTCTTGAGTTTTTTTTAAAGGACGAAAACTTTTCTTTCAAGGGGGAGAAAATGTTATGAGACTAATAGAAAACACTATAAGGTAAGACTAGAAAAGATTATTTATATGTAAAAGGTTTGCATATAAATAAGGCTCAGGAGATTTCAAATTGGAAATACCTAAAGCAATGGTTAGTAAGCATTAAGGTTAAAGTAAAAAGGATATAGATGGTGCACAAGGGAAACCCAAAGGCCATAGAAGTAAGTGCCCCCTTCTAGGGTGAGTTAAGGAGGCATTGGAGAGTGAAAAAGCCATACCTAGCCCAATGAAAGGTCAAGGGGCTGAAGTTAGAAGGTCATGCATCACTTAGGCCTATATAACCATGTGTTTAGGGTCTATTTGGAATATGGCTGGATGGAGAATCAAAGTTCTAGTCTTACAAGTCCTCAAGCTTATAATGCAAGGAGCATTACAAGATAAGGTTTAATTTAAACCTTAATCAATTAAGGTTATAAGATGTGATGGTGTGAATGTCTTACATAAGTTGTTGTTTACATGTAGAACTTCTTAAAGCTGAAAATGATTCCTCTCCTTCATAATTTTAGTGGTGCTTCCGAAGCTCGGGAAAACATCCCACTCATCATGTAAGGTTTAGAAACCATGTAAAGACAAATATTTTAAAGAAATAGAAAAAAGAAGGAAGGAGAAGTCGTGTGATTTTGGGGGAGGTTACAACTTCCTTTTTCCTTTATCAATCCATCTCAACGTATATATATTTTTCTCTCTCTTTGGTTTTTTACAGCAATCTTTCTCTTTCTTGTGCTTTCTTGCTTGTATCAAAATGGAAGAAGAGAGTGAGGAAGATGATGATTATATGAATCTCTCATCTTGCTAAGGGTGTGTGGGTGTGTCTTCTTGGTCAAGAGAGCTCTTTTATTTGCAGGTTTTGAGACCAAGAAAGCGTACTTGCAACCCCTCCTCTTGGCCAGGTTTTCTGGCTAATCTTATGCTTGGGAAGGAGAGGAGGTGTGCAACAACCACCATGAAAAGAGGTGGGTGTTGTGGTGGCAAAAGAAAAGGCTGGTGCCAAGCATAGCATAGTGGAGGAGCAGAGCAAGAACACGAACATTGCCTGTAGTTCGTGGAGAGGAAGATGAAGAAGCACCCAAATGCATGCAAGGGCAGAGAAAGATGAAGAAGAAACCTTTGCCAATGTATACAGTTGTGTAGTCCTTTAGCAGAGCCACACATCGCCCTGAGCTTGCAAGTCGTCAAAAACCATTCTCTCCTTTATCAAAGCCACATGCAAACCTTCTACTGCCTGCCACACTCTAGCTTATCGCGTGCTGTGCTGCAATTCCTAACAGCCAGCCAACGCATCCTCCACGTCTTCAAGAATGGCCATCGCATAATCCAAAAGATATGGTTTACCTTAAACCTTAATTAATGAAAGCTTTCTTTAAATGGTGGTGTAAATGGCCTTGTACAAGAAGGTGTTCACATGCACATGTTTCGATGTTTGCAAGGAAGGGTTTCAACACCTCTTTACACACATGTTGGTGGGGGCCATAGTTTCATGAGGAGAGCTAGGGATTGAGGAGGAGTTACCAAGGATTACGTGTTCAAAATTTCACAAAACACTATTCGCATAAGTTTTGAGGCTTAGTATAATTATTATTTTCCTTTTTCAATTAAAAGCAAAGAAATGGGTGGTGAGCATGCAAGTTATATCTATTGTTTGGGAGTGCTTTCATTGCAAAATTTTTATGGGTTTTCATTGGTACCAAAGGTGGAGTTGCATTTCTGTTCATGATTGGTTGAGGAGTTACTTGCTTGTAAATTGGAAGTGGTACTTTTTGCCTTATCATTTTGAGGTGTGAGAGAAAAATTGATGTTGGTGTGGAGTTTGAGAAGAAGGGTGTGTTTGTGAGAAGTGTGAGAAGAAGAAGGGTGTTAAGAGAGGAAAGATTGATGTGGTTTTATAATGGCAAAGGAATTTTTCTTTGTTGTTCGGGAGCTCACAAGCTACATGAGGGAGGAATGATAGCCTCCAATTTTGGGACCAAAATTGGCAATTACAAAGTGTTCTTCGTTGACAAATTTAACACTTTATGCATTAATTCAAGGCATTTCTTAGCCTTTGCACTTCATTTGATGTACCATTTTGTAAGTGCTTGTTGGCAATTATTTAGTGCGTCCCCAAATTTGTAAAAGCCAATGCACATTTAAATTTGTTCATTTCTTTGGTACCATGAGAATCTTAGTCAACTAGAAAATAAAGCCTCAAATTTAAACTTTAGGACAAGTGAAAGTTGTCTACTTTTTGAATTTATTAAAATATCAAGAGAAGGTGGTTTAGGTGGTTGGAGAAGTGCATGACTTCTTTCTCATGAAAAGGGAGTTATGTCTTCCTTTCTTCCCTCTCTTCCACTTTCTTGTTTCTTGCATTCCTTCTCTATCTTGTGGAACCATGTCTCCTTTTAGTGATGGAGAGGGTGAAGAAGATCAAGATCATGGCATAGCTTAGTTTGTGTGTGAAATTTTGGGCATTTCCTTGTATTAATCACCTTCTTTATCTCCTTCCCAAAGCTTAAAGCTAAGCTTTCAACATATATTTTGTTGGCTTTTTACCCATCACTTTGGACTACAAGGAGGGAATTTCAAGATGTCAAAGGGCGAGAGGTATTAAAGACCATTACCTTGGTTTTACCAAGGTTAATAGCAGTGAGTTCCGTTGAGTGCAAAAATCTTGTAAGGCATCTAAATGTCTCTGAAGTCCATTGACTGAATTTGAAAGGAGGAGAATGTCATGTGCATAAAATAGTAGGGGGTTCAATATGCCTACTCATGCGAGACTAGCCCTGCCTAATCTATCAAAATGAATCTCAAGATCTCATTAATGTAGAGGCCAAAAAGAGTGGGTGATAGAGGGCAGCCCTATTTCACCCCAATAGTGCTGGAATTCTCCTGTGATGTACCTTCTGTGGGGGGCTCTCACTCGTCCACTGACTCATGGAGGGCAATTGATGCTCTAAACCATGTCAGATGATACTCCTATCTCTTGTAAATGTTGTAGGAGGTAGGCTCGAGGTATAGTATAAAAAGCTTTTTGGAAATCCATAAAGTAGTAGTGAATCCTTTGATGTCGTGCTCTACCCTCCTCAATGATGGCACGAAGGGTGAAGATGTGGTCAAGGGTAGAGTAGCTCCTCCAAAAGTTTGCATATTGTGAAGCCTGCATACATGTTTGTGAATGAACTGAGTTATGCCTCTAGCACTGATCCATTGAGTGTGGCCGATCATGATTGTCTTGTAATTATTAGGATCAAGTTAATCTCTAGCTTTGAGGATGAGGGTGATAGTGTTAGTGGACCACCAAGAGGGTGGAAATCCTTCACAAAGGGTTCTATTAAACATGTAGGCTAGTAGAGGCACTAGGGTATCATCAGCATGTGAGATGTACTTGGCGTGAGTTCCTCATGATCTTGGGCCTGCCCATTATGTAGTCTATGGATGGCCTTGAGGACCATGCCCTTTGTGAAGAAGGTGGAGAGGTGGTGGAGAAGGGATCTAGTGGTGGGGGTAGAGGTGGCTAATGGGGGATATAATAGAGGGAGCATGCATAGGAGTTCCATGCATCCAAGCAACTGATAGGTGTGGGGGGGGGGGGATGTTCTCAAAGTTTCTCCAAGCCTCTTTGCAGATTGGCCCTAAGAAGAGAGTATAACTCATTCTCTTTCCGAGCATAGAACACATGTTTCTTATGTTGGGTGAGGCATTGAGAAGTCCATTGTACTTGGCACTTTGTGATTCCCCAATCCATACCTCATGCTTAAGATGGGAGCCCATGGCTCCGCATTCATCATCATACTAATAGTTATGGGGCATAGAACTGTTAGGTGGCTTGGTGATAGAGACTATCGTGTGCATATGAAATAACGGTGCAGATGTGTGGAGAATAGTGGTGAGCTATGATGTGAGGGCATGTAGGGGGACAGCAAGATCCATATCCTAGAGGTGGTGGTAGATGTGGTGAGAGTAAACAGGGTGCACCGGCAATAAGCTCGTGATTGAAATAAGCATGGGTGGTGGTGGGGGGGGTGCCATATGGTTGACTTCAAAGGGGGGTGACAGGATGGAGAAGTAGGGTCAAGGTGTGCCAAAGCCAAAGATCCCATCAAGTAGTCCATCGTGCTAGTACCTCTTGAGTAAGGGAAGGAGATTAGGGTGTTCGAGGAAGGCCATCGAGACATCCCATTATAGATAACAAGACCATATGTAGATATTAGCTCCAGAAAATGTCTCCCATAGACCATGATTTCCTCATGGTCCTGTGATGATCTTTGTAACCTCATGTTAGTGATGTCCCAGCTCCTGTAGTCTGATAGGGTCATCCAAATCAAGTAGTAGGACCTAGTGTCCTGGTGTCTCCCTATGCTTGTGTTGAAGTCCCCAAGTAAGAGTACTTCCCCCAGCTATGAGAACTCCATAATATCCCCATATAATGGCAAGTACAGTGACTCACCATGTTGTGTGGCATAAGGGGATTGGCTCAATGCAAAATAACACACATCAATGTGGATGATTCTATCCTCCGTAAGTTGTACCCTTTCAGATGACAATGCTCCGAATCTATTCGAGGTGGGTCTAAAAAGGATAGCTACCCCTCTTGAGCCATGCATGCCTCCTAATTTGTGGGTATCACATCGGAAAGCTAGCTATGTATGGTAAACCCCTCTCATGGCTCTAATGAGGGATTTACCATAAAAACACTTGCAATTCTTCTTGTCTTTTATCACTCGTAATCTTTAGTGCTCTAGGTCCATACTTAGACCCTCCTGTATATTGACTTCCCCTTCCTCCCACTGTATGTCTTTAATTAGCCTTTAAGGATTCCATTTGTGCTTAGAGTTCTGGCATTGCATGTTGTTGTGTTTGGATCTCTCTCATCGTCTGAATCTCCTCCTCCTAATGGTTCAGCTTTGCCTCCAATTCTTTAATCTTGTTATTCTTGCCATGTATCTCCTTGTGAGGGCCTTCTTATTGTTTTCCATCTTGGTTCAAAAGCACCTTCTTTTGCTCCATCAACACCTTCTTAGTGTTATCGTTTCACAATCTTAATGTATGCCTCTAGCTCTTGTAGGTTCATCTTGGCTATTTGCCACTAGTTTCCGCCTTGGGGGGGGTGAGTGGGATAAGCAAGGTAGAGGCCACACATCGGTTAGTGCACATCAGTGAGAGCATCATAGAAAACAATGCACAAGGCAAGGTGAACAATGCACATCATACAAGGCAGAGAGAGAGAGAGAGAGAGAGAGAGAGAGAGAGAGAGAGAGAGAGAGAGGAAGGGAGAACACGTGCAAAAATTAATAAGGACTAATAAAAGTTTTTTAAATATCTATGGATTAATATTTTACATGTTGTAATGCTTTATTTCATATATTATTATATAAATTATTCTTTAATTTATCTATAACCACACTTGTGCATATGAAATTAATATTACAAAGGATTAAATAAAATATTGAACATAAGTAAAAGGTTGATATATTTTATAATAAAATTACCTAATTATTCTTATATGTTTAACAGTATGGACAACGAAGAAAATATTATGAAGTGTTCTTTGTAAGTTGAGCACAAATGCCTTTATGCAGAGTGTTTAGAACCTTAGTAAAATGGGGGTGAGCTCAAATAAGAGCAAGTCGTTTGGTTCAATGAATTTTGTGTACATGTATAAAAGGAACTTGAAGCAGCTAGAAATCAAGGGTGATGCCATACCATGTGAAGAAGAATGTCTCTCCAACAGTAGAAAAACTACTATAGTTATCGACGCCGCCAACTTCATGTATAATGTGGAAAGCATGATTGGTGGGGCCTGGGTCATGCCACTTAAGTAATGAACATGGTGCAAATAGCTATGCAAGAGAATTTATTGCTTCCATCAATCTCATTTAAGTGGTATGGCACTAGGTATATGACACTTGGTTCATTATCCTCATAGAGGTAGGCGGTAACGATCATAAAATTAAAGAGATTTTGGAAGAGGTGCACCTCTGTATTTTTATATTCATGTTGAGGTTTTTCATGAGAATTAGGTCTTTATGTTGCTTGTAAAAATATTATTGGTCTTATGAAGGGGTAACATGATAAGTTAGATGGTTATGTTGCCATGCTAGGTAGGGAAATGCATGTACATGTGTCATAAACACAAACACGTATGTAGAGGCTACGAGTATGCATTACATGAATAGACATATGTGTGTATAGAATCTTGTAGCTGGTATGACGACATGCATGTCATTTCTGTGTGCATGTCTAAGTGTTAGCTTAGAAAATAACCCTCCATAATGACTTTATACCTTAGCTTAGGGGTAACTTAGGAATACGATTCCAATGGTCCTCACAAGTGTCATTTTGATATACTTGTTTACAAGTGATCATTGTAATCATGTCCAAATGTATGGACAAATAGTTAAGAAGGAGAGTTTTGTTTCTACTTTCTGTTTAAATCATTGTTTCTGCAATGTTGCAATTGTCTACAGTACGTGTAAGCAAATGGTTTATTGTTTAATTCTATAATAATGTTTACTGTTAAATCTTCTTTTAATGTGCTGGCTTATCCTCGCCAACACTTTTGGTGATCTTGCTATGATCGATTTCTTGCCCATGCTTAGGTTTCATACTCTAATCATTATGTTTGTTTTGCATGGAGTTGGCATGGGTTGATTCTTTACCCTTGCAGGTTAAGTGTCCGATCGTTCGTTGTTTGTTAAGTCCTCCTTTTGTTTGCCTTTGATCTCATTTGACTTGGATGGCGTTTGTCGCTCTGTTTTGCATGTTGATGTGTTTTCTCTCTATGAAGAGGTTTCCTCTAGCTTGTACACCGTTGTTTTGTTTACATCTATCTGATTCACATCACATCTCATCACATCTATTCACCTCACATTCTCATCACCTCTATTCACATCACATCCATCCATCCATTCATTCCCATCTATCTGATTCACATCACATCTATTCACCTCACATTCTCATCACCTCTATTCACATCACATCCATCCATCCATTCATTCACATCTATCTAATTCACATCACATCTCATCATATTTATTCTCCTCACATCTCATCACCTCTATTTACATCACATCCATCCATCCATTCACATCTATCTGATTCACATCACCTCTCATCACATCTATTCTCCTCACATCTCATCACCTCTATTCACATCACATCCATCCATCCATCCATCCATCCATCCATTCACATCTATCTGATTCACATCACATCTATTCACCTCACATCTCATCACCTCTATTCACATCACATCCATCCATCCATTCACATCTATCTGATTCACATCACATCTCATCACATCTGTTCTCCTCACATCTCATCACCTCTATTCACATCACATCCATCCATCCATTCACATCTATCTGATTCACATCACATCTCATCACATCTATTCACCTCACATCTCATCACCTCTATTCACATCACATCCATCCACCCATTCACATCTATCTGGTTCACATCACATCTCATCACATCTATCTGGTTCACATCTCATCACATCTATTCACCTCTATTCACATCAAATCCAATCATAGAATTTAAACGGAGATTTTAAGAGGATTCTAATTTTGATATAAAGATTCTTTACGCATCTATTTATGCATAAAAATCAACTTCAGTGGGAATAACACTTTTATAAAAATCCTTTTATGCATCTATGTATGCATAAATTCAAATCTAAGGAAAATAACACTTTTGAAATAAAAATAATTCCTTTATGCATCTTTCTATGCATAAAATCAATTTTAATGAAAATAACACTTTTGAAATAAAAATAAATCCTTTATGCATCATTATATGCATAAAATCAATTTTAATGAAAATAACACTTTTGAAATAAAAATAAATCCTTTATGCATCTTTCTATGCATAAAAATCAATTTTAATGAAAATAATACTTTTGAAATAAAAATAAATCCTTTATGCATCTTTCTATGCTAAAATCAATTTTAGTGAAAATAACACTTCTGAAATAAAAATAAATCCTTTATGCATCTTTCTATGCATAAAATCAATTTTAGTGAAAATAACACTTTTGAAATAAAAATAAATAATTAAATTCAAGAAAAACAACACTTTTATAATAAAAATTTCCATTATGCATCTTTCTATGCATAGAAATTAAATTCAATAATTAGTATCAGTAATATCCATGCATATTCATAAGTGAATATGTACATGGAGTAAATAGGAATATTTCTTTTAGAATGCACAAACGGTGGGAATTACTCTTTTGGAATAATATAAAAATGAACTTTCTTTTCTCTACAAAATTCTATAAAATTTTGCCATAACCTCCTTTGTATGGCTGACCATTTCTCAGTTTTAACATTCTATTATTAATTTAAATTAACTCAATTTGATGCAAAGAACTCTAATCTACACAATTTTCAATTTCCAAGGAGAGTAAACAATAAGAAAAGTTTAATTAATCTTTTTGTTAAACATTCTAGAATAAAGAAAGGCTGAATTGTAGGAAGAGAAGGGGATGGCCTTTTCATTAAGGCATAGCATCAAAATTTACTTTAATCATTTATAAAGTAAGAAAAATCAAGAAAACCATAGATTTGAAATTAAAAAGTAAGAAAAATTTAGCTTACATAGAGTTGTAAGCTACATAGAGTTGTAAGCTTTCCTTTGGCTTACATAGAGTTGTAAGCTTTCCTTTGGCTTACATAGAGGGATTGAGGGTTCTACTCTTGTTTGAAGCAAGAGTGGCCACCAATTACTTTAGAGAGGATTAAGCCAAAAACAATTGAATTATCAATAAAATTCAATGTAATTGGCTCTAGGTAGGAGTAGAGTAACAGTGCATAAACACTATTAATCTTTTACAAAGGGAGAGGCTTCTATTTATAGGACAAAGTGAGCCTCTAACCAAGCAAATTGATTCTAGAATTTTTCAGATCAGTTTGGTCAATTTTTGACCATTTTTAGGTCAGTTTAGCTTACTTTTTGGATCTAGTTGAAACATGAGAGAGGAGAGATGAAAATATCTCATTATTTTTTAGTTTAAAACTCCTCCACACATGTGAATTAGGCACCTCCTTCATGAGGGAAAATCCCCACATTGAGGTGTCAAAAATGCATCATTTCTTCTACTCTTCTTTTTTTAACTAATAAACCTTGTCCTTAGTCAACTCTTCATCTTATGTGAGTATTTACTCATTTTTGGGAGTTTTTATTTTATTCTTCAATTTATCTCCTCCCTACATTTGGATTAATCTTATTGGTCCATAGAAACCTTAATTGGACCATAATCTAATTTTTTTGAAAATTTGGACTCTTAGGCTAAGGTCCTTTTTACCTATTTTTAATTAATTCCAATTGCACATTGGAAAGTTCTTTTTGAATTTATGTTTCAAGGGAAACCATTTTAAACACTAGGAGGATTTTTATATCCAAAAATATCTTAATTTTGGATTACCTCCCTCTAGACATTTTCTCTCTCTAGGCCAAAATAGGGTAAAACAGGATCTTTCTTTTATTTCAAAGAGGGGAATAATTATAAGATCAGAAGGGGAGGTACTTACACCTGCACACCTCAAAAGCTGGAGGGATGAATCTTACATAAAAAGCATAGGCTTAGGTAGTGAGTTTCTGTTGATGTAGCTCTTAGAAGAATCTCTCATTGTCAATATCCTATTTGCTCAATAAAGACTCCATGTAGTTGGCTACATGGTTCTTGAATCTGCACTCCTCTTCTTTGTGTCCTAGCTTCTTGCAATGGTCACACTTTGGCTTGTTCTTGAGTCTATTTGCTTTGGCTAGTGTCCTATCCTTCCAAAGTGGAAGCATTTCTTGGTGGTTTTGTTGAAGAGTGTGTGTTCTACAATTGTGCTTCCTTGCTTTAGCTCCGTTTCTTCTTTGAGAAGAGAGGAGATATATCCTACAAAGGTTGGTTCTAGCAAAGTCTTTAATGTAGTCACCAATGCATTATACTCTTTGCATGATTTTTAATAGAATAGCTAATGCATCTTTCTCTCCTATCTTGGCATTTATGCCATCTAGTTGTGTCATTATGCTTTTCATCTTGCTAACAAATCTAGTGACTCACTAAAGTTCATTTCTAGCCCATAGAATCAATTTTGAGATGAATTTCTTGATTCTTGACTTTAGCCCTAAACACTTGACTCAACTCTTCCCATGTATCTTTAGCATGTTTCTTAAAGTCTATGTGATAGATAAGGTAAGCCCACAGGGGTAGTTGATGAGTGAAAGTGATTTCTCATCCTTTTCTACCCACTCATCATCTTTAATGAGTTTCCATAACTTTTTGTGCATGACAAGATACTTCATTTGTGTAGCCCAAGTTTGGAACCCTTCCCCAATGAATCTTTCAAGTTGAATTATTGTGTTTGATGCCATTTACGAAGGTCTTATCCAAGTTTACACTTAGGTAGTGTCTAGTTGCTTACAATATGGTGAAATATACTCAATGTAGTGAAAAATAGTGCAAAGAAATATGTTTAAAAATAGCTTAAAATAGTTTACACTTAGGTAGTGTCTAGTTGCTTACAATATGGTGAAATATACTCAATGTAGTGAAAAATAGTGCAAAGAAATATGTTTAAAAATAGCTTAAAATAGTTTACACTTAGGTAGTGTCTAGTTGCTTACAATATGGTGAAATATACTCAATGTAGTGAAAAATAGTGCAAAGAAATATGTTTAAAAATAGCTTAAAATAGTTTTAAAAATGGCTAAAAGTGCCTAAATGTGACTAATGGCTAAAAGTGCCTAAATGTGACTAATGCAACTAGGTAGAGTGGACTCTGGGGGTTCACCTCAAAAAATATTAGTGTACCATGTGAGTTCACAATAGGAGGGGTTTTTTAATTAGATACATTGAGAAAATTTAATAGGGCTACATTAACAGGAGGGGTTTTTTAATTCAAATTTAGAAAAAAATCTGTTAGTTCATAAGTAAAGAGGGGTTGTTTTATTGGGCAAAAAAAATTAGTTAAGGGGTTTTTTAAATACCTCTTGAATGCACGTGTGATACTTTGGGTTTTCTGGTAGTGCATCCCCCGAGAGAGTGGATTTAAAGATGGTAGAGGGATTTTCTCGCTTGAATACAACCCCAATGGTCCAATTTTGAAGTTATTGTAGCTCAATTTTTGCTAATCATTAATGATTGTGCTTAGGATCTAGAAATAGTGATTAACAATAATGGAATTTAGAGGCTCAAATTGAGCTCATGGAAGATAAAATTGAAGGGACTTTTACCATGGTCTTGAGTCACTTGATTAGAACCCTTGGATAAAGCACAATAGCAAGCTCAAAAACCTCCCAAATCAGTGAAAATCAGTGATTGGTTTTTCTACTCTCCTAGCTCACCTGCTCGACTAAATGCTTCAAGATTTATTTTGTGAATAGTTCATAGCATGACTAACACAATCCTAAGAGGGTTTGGGCTGATTGTGAGCAAGGAAGAGGAACAAACCAAAAGACCAATTAACACGCAACATTAATTTTATGTAAATGATGACAAAATTGAAAAGGCTACTCCTTCTTGCCTCCATCTAGCAAAGGAAGCTCCACCTTCACCCATTTAGAAAAGTAGAAGCATTCCGATGTGACAATAGAATGAGTACACGGCAGATGAGCTAGCGCATCCACATGCAAAGTTGCATTTGTGGTTCTATGGGCAAAGCACCAAATGACACTTAAATCAACAACACTAAGGTAAGCTCTCTAGTTGAACATATTTGGTGTTGCTGACAGGGAGAAAAAGCCTAGGACTTGGTTCCATTCTCTGTCTATTAGGATTTCTCAATATTGCTCGGAGTTGATTAGGAGGTCACACTCTGATAAACACATGATTTTGGAGCCTTGGATGTGTTTAAGTTATTACTTTTCATTTTTGTTTTGAAGCTTGTTTGCATTATAGTTTCATACTTGGAAAGGAAAAACCTTGGTTTTATTATAATTTGTAGGACTTTAAAGCTTACCACAAGGCTTAGATTTCATTGCATTCAATCAAGAAATAGCTTATTTGTTATTAGGATTGTAATCCACTCTGAAAACATTTAGAGTGGGAAAATTAATTTTTGTTCGGGCATTTATAATTTTCCATGCATTGTTGGGATTGCTTAGAAGCATGAAAAATTTACAAAAAATAATCAAAACACACTGAATCACTTGCATAAACATCATTAATTAGGATTATGAATCTTAATCACCCCTTTCTATTCTTGTTCAATCACTAAGAAATTGAATTGAGGATCAAAATCTACTCTACTTTGGTCTACACCCAAAATTACATATGCCGACTCCCAAAGTATAAGGGACATCATTTCATTTTATTAGGGATGGCATGATAAGGATAGGAAAACTCAAGGCCCTATCAAGTCTTGAGATGTGAGTCGTGAGTCTAGTTCACCACCTGTGAGATTTCAGCCTGTGAATCTAGATCACCAAGAGCCATTTCATAAAAAGCTATGAGACGTGAGCTATGAGCCTAGACTGCTGACCATGAAACATGAGACATGAGACATGAGACATGAGCCATAAGTCTAGCTCACTAGACATGAGACATCAAACATGAGTCATTTTATACAGAAATCCGGGGGGACGTGAGCCCATAAGTTCGCGTGAGCCAAGCTGCTTTAAATTTGCATGAACCCACCAAGTGAATTGTGAGTCATGCATCAGACATGAAGTGTGATGATAGCATACATATAGCCATCACGATGATGATGTATGTATGCCCATGCTATGTATGGTCATCCCATGTCACGTGCTGGCATGTATGAGAGAGAGCTTCAGTTGGCTCTATTACCATGTTATAAAACATGGATTTAGAGCTCTTCATAGCTACAGAGGTGATGATGAAGAAGGTGAGCTAAGGTGGATCGAATTGAAGGGAACTTATCCTTAAAGAAATCATCTTGGGTGGTGGCCCTTAGATTAATAACCCATTGATGTGATTGGCTACTAGTAGTGACATGTGCTTTTGCACCAAGTATTATAGCCATGTAACTTATTAAATTCATTTCAATTTGACCCAAAGGTATAAATGAAGCATGGCACTAGTAGGGGTGAATCCCAAATATTTATTTATTTATGTTGCACACTTGTGTAATGATCTGGAAGGGTTTCCTCTAGTAGTGACTCCCAAAGTGGGTTGGCAAATAGATTGAGTTGTGCCATTAAGCATTTAGCTAACTTTATTGTCGCAAGATTTATTGTTAAAGCTGAAGCTTTGACTACTGGCTCTTCAAATGTTGATGCATCCCATGAGATGAGTTGCTTGTGGCTTCTCTGTTTTTGGGAGAGGCTTCTTATGGCCTGCTTATGATGTGGGTGTGCTTCTTCTTGGCATAGAATTTGATGGTGAGGCTTTTTCTTTCTTTATTGATAGCTTTAGGAACCCAGATGGTGGAATTACCATCATAATACCCTTTTACAACGTGATTAGGCATGTAAGCACCCATTTTAGTGGATTTATGATGAGTGGGTTGGTGCCTTCATTGGTGAGGTTGCCTCCTTTGTGCAATTGGAGAGGATCATGTGGATTGCTTTGGGATCCACACATTTTCATTACCTTCATAGAATCCCTATGCTTGCAATAATTTTTTGGGAACCCATAAATATGGTGTATTCATATCCTAGCTGAAAGAAACCCGCTCACGACGATGAGCTTGTATTTCCATAGTTTAAGCATGTCCATGCCATGGATAACATTGGGCATGAATTGTGTTGATATTTTCAAATCCTTTAAATCCTACATCCAACCTTAGAAGATTTAGAATAGGGTCAAGTTCAAGTGCTGAGGTTTCAAGCTCCATGGGTTTAGGTGGTAAAGAAACCGCTCAAGATGAGTTTGTATTTCCATAGTTCAAGCCTGTCCATGCCATGGATAAAGTTGGGCTTGAATTATGTTGATATTTTTAAATGCTTTGAATCCTACATCCAACCTTAGAAGATTTAGAGTAGGGTCAAGTTTATGTGTTGGGGCTTCAAGTTCCGTGGGTTTAGGTGGTAAGGTTCCATTTCTAGCAACAACTTCTCTTTTCATAAAAGCATTGTGAGTGTACTCACTGGGTGGCATAAGGTGACAGTTCACCTTATGCCACCCAGTGATGAGTGTACTCACTGCATGGCATAAGGTGACAGTTCACATTTATTGCTTGATAGAGTATAGAGAAAAGGACCACCACCCGAGATGATTTCTTCAAGGTCGTCAAGAGTAACGCTCCCATGCTATGTCAACCCCCCCTGAATAGGAAGATTGAAATAACCCCATATCTCCATGTATTTCCCATTGCATCTATCACATAAATGTTTCTAGAGGTGAGTGTAGGATTTCCCACATACCCAAGTTTTCCCTGATATAATGTTATGATTGGCTTTAGGACTAATCACTACTCTTTTTTTTTAACATTATTTCCCATAGGAAATCTAGCCAAACTTTGATAGGCTCCTCCAATGGGATCATGGATGCCTTAGTTTTAGTTTCAATTTCCCATTCACTCTCAGATGGAGATATTGAATCTTCATTCCTAGATTTATTTCCAAAGAGTTATTCTAAGGCATAGTTTTCCTCATTTTTATTTTCATCATTCTGAAGAGTACCCAATGTAGTGTTGAGCATGAATAATGGCACTCAAGGACCCCTTATTCTGCTTATACTAAGACTTATTTAGAAGCTTGTGAAGACCTTGTAGGTTCTTGTGCAGAATCATGGTTTGATGGATTGATTTTGGTAGGTAGTGCCTCTTCCTCTTGAAAAGGAAAGTGGTACTCCTCTTCTGGTTAGTTTTGGAAATCTTCTTGGGTTTAAGAAGATAGTCCAATGTCAACTGGTGACCCAATCAACATTTCAACCAATTTGATCATGGTCACTTAAGAATGTTGTTTACTAAGGCTCTTGTTAAGAGTCTTGTTCTCATCTTGGGGTGGTGGGCCAGTCTTAGTGCTTTGATTTCACTTTCATATTAGGAACTGCAAGTGCATTCCACATTGGGTAATCAATAACCTTTTGTGGTCCACAATAATAGAAGCACTACACTATTTTTCTAAGTGCTTCATTAGCAATTTCTACCCGTGCTTTTGTTTTTGTTTGAGTCAAGGAGACTAAATGTGTGCATGGGAATACGTGGGTTTGAGGTGATAGTTATGCACTTGTTGCATGTGAATACATACATTACAAGATTTCATGACTACAATATAGAAATTCTGACTTAGGGTACATGCAATGTGGATTGGGATGGTGATGCCCATAATATGCATAACACATTAGGTCTACACGAGAAAGAGATTGTAGAGGTTGCTGACAATTTAGCTCATCTCCTTTCTTATAGGTAGTGACTTTCTAAGCTTTCAAGTAAGGCATTATAGAGTTTTATAATTGGCATCCCAGAGATCAATGTCTCTTTCCTCCTTGTTTTCATTAGTTTAGATGAGGAAGAGTTCATATCAATGGTATATTTCATCATGTTGTCATCCGAACGGATTGCTTTTTCTTTGCATGAGGAAAAATCGCTTCATTTGTGCATCACTGAGTTTATGCTAGTCCTCACATTGTGAATTTAGGGTTTTAATGCGTAAGATGTAATCTCGTACAATTTTCTCAACTCTCTGCTCTATTATATATAGTTTTGTTTCAACACCACCTATGACTTTGTCTCGATAATACATAGATAAAGGAAACCTTCAGAGTTTTAAAATTTGCCTTAATCTTGTATGCATCAACGTGATAAACTATCTACTTGCCTTGCCCACTAAGCATAGACTAAGTGCATATACCTTGGTAGCGCAATCGATATTTCCAAAGGTTTCACATTGCTACTCAAACATTTGCATGAATTGAGCAAGATCAATAGACCCATCATATTTTCCCATGAGCTTGGAAATTTCTATGGACATGACTCTAGATGACTCCTTTGGGTCATGTGTAGGTCCTTTGGTTAAAGCACCATGCAATCCTCATGCAACCCTCCTACTTAGCTTGTTCAATATTGCATGAGTTTAGGCAGCATCAAGGGGTTGCAACGTTTAAGGGGTACCATAAACCTCACAACCTCCCCCTTTCTAGCTTGTTCAATGTTGCCCGAGTTTGGTCATTAATGGGGTTGCGAGGTTTATGGGGTACCATCTCTGATCATTTTCGAGCATTTCCAAAAAAGTCAGACCTATTGTTGTATTTGGCATAGGACCAATCACCATGGGGATTGGTATGAAACCTGGTGGCACAATTAGAGGCATATGATTGGTCCAATGGCAAATATGATTGGGCTTGTACTTGAGGCATGGGCCTCAAGGGTTAGTAGACTTTAATTGTTAGGTTAAGTTCTGATATTGGCATGTTTAACCCTCCCTAGATTAGCCATTACAACTAACTATTCTCCTTTTTTGGTCTTTTGGTTTTTTTTTCTTGTAACTCGAAATGACCTTTATATGCTTAATCAAGGTCTGTTTGTATGAATTTCCTCTTAGATGCTAGGGAGCTAGGACATGCAAACGCCCTCTAAGAAATATTTTTCTAAAATATGTGCATGCCATTAGTTTCCCAGATTGTAGAAAAGGTCCCACTACTTGTTTTCCATTACTCTCAAATTATGCACCATTCTAAAATATGTGCATGCCATTAGTTTCCCAGATTGTAGAAAAGGTCCCACTACTTGTTTTCCATTACTCTCAAATTATGCACCATTTTTCAAAAAATGACTTTTTTAGTTTTTTATAACCCCTTTTTTAGTGTGTTCCATAAAGAATTTGAAACAAGAGTTGTAACATTTTTAGAATATTACAACTTTTCTTCCCTGACCGTGTCAAAATTCTTGCATGTAGTAGCTCAAATGGTAGTCCAAATGTGGTCCACAAGTTGATTTTGATGTATTTTACGTGTTTTCTTGCCTTGATTTTGAGTCAACTTATGTGCCAGTTACTTGGAGGCCAAAACAATAGAAATCGGCTTAGTCCTCCTAAGGAAAGATTTAAAGAACCCAAAAAGATCTTCGAGATGAGCACTAGAACACGTCCACACTAGTCTCACGGTTTGGAAGATACATGCCTATGAATAGGGCTACTTTTTATACTCTTTTTTTCTACCCTAATTTTTTCACGCGTGATTATGCAGGCCATGATCATGCTTCCTTTTTTGGCTTAATTATTCCAATGTGGTTATGTAGTTCATTGTCATGATTTTTTGACGTGATTTTACAATCACAACCGTGATTCTCTAACATGATTTTGTTCCATGATCGGGTGGCATAAGAGCTCAAGGAGATGCTCACATCAGCCCCTATACTTGTATGCCCGGACTTCACGAAGCCATTTGTGGTTCAAGCCTATGCATGTGGAAGAAGCATTAGGGCTATTTTGTTCCAAGAACATGGAGTGATCACTTTTGAGAGTTGAAATCTTGATGAGAACGAAATGCTACACATATCTATGATCAAGAGACATTGGCAATAGTTCATGTAATAAAGACGTTGCATCATTACTTGTATAGGAGTTATTTCTTCGTAAAGAGTGTATCATAGAGTGCTTCAATACTTCTTGTCTCAACCTCCACTCTCTCCTAAGCAAAGAAGGTGGGTGGCTACATTGCAAATTTATGATTTCGAAATCTCTTATATGAAAGGGAAAGAGAACGTTGTGGCAAATGCATTGTTATGTATATGGGAATGTAGATGCATGGCAATATCGAAGGTACATAAAGATTGGATTTTGGATATCCAAGAAGAGTACCTATTGGATGAGAAAGCGGCACCAATGTGGCAAAGATTACAGCAAGAATCCCATGATGATTTGCTACATTTTGAACTTTGTAATGGACACATCTACTACAAAGGCAAAGTCTACCTTATGCCTACATCAAGCTACAAGAAGAGGGTGTTGAAGAGATGTATTCTTCTCCATTATCAGGGCACACGGGGTTATTTAAGACCTTTGAGAAGGTGCAGAAGATTTTTTATTGGAAAGGAATGTGGAAATATGTGTATAATTTTATGACAAGTTGCTTGCCTTGTCAACAAAACAAGGATCCCATGCATAAGCCTTGTGGTTTACTTCAGCCTTTGCCTATTCTTGATGGCAAATGGACACACATCTCTATGGATTTTAACACAAGGCTTCCTCATACAAGGAGGGGATGGGATATTATATATGTGGTGGTAGACCGCTTGTTGACAACAAAAGTGGCACATTTTATTCCTTCCAAGGTCAAATTTTCAGCATCTATGGTTGCAAAATAGTTTGTGAATCATGTGTTCAAGTTGCATGGAGTACCACAACAAATTGTTAGTGACCGAGATGTGAAGTTTATGAGTTCATTTTGGAGGACATTGTTTGAGATCATGGGGATTGTTTTGACACCTAGCACCACCTATCACCCCAAAATAGATGGACAAACCAAGAGGGTGAATAAGTGGGTGGAAACTTACTTAAGGCACTATTGCCATGATACGCAAGGTGTTTGGGATGAGTGGTTTGCCGCTTGCTGAGTTTTCTCATAATAGCACACATTATGAGAGCATTGGCATGTCACCTTTTGAGGCACTCTATGGGTACAAAGTGAATATCCCAATGATGGTTTAAAAGCAAGAAGGGGTGAGTCCTAATGCAAAGGAGGAGATGTAAAAGTTGGATGCACTCTTGTAACAATGCAAAGGTAATATGAAGCAAGCTCAAGAAATGATGAAACATTATGCTAATGGTCGTCGGAGGAGGCCATTGGATTTCATGGAGGGTGATTGGGTATTCTTGATGATTCCCTAGACAAGATATGGTTCTCTCAAAGAAGGCAACATAAATACCACTTGAGCTCATCGCTACTATGGGCCATACAAGGTGGTGAGACGTGTTGGTGAAGTTGCTTTTCAATTGGCACTTCTCAAAGATTCATGATGTATTCCATGTATCACATCTCAAAGCTTACCTTGGGTCAGAGGTATTTGTGCAAGATAAATTACCTCTAGTGATGAATGAGGAGGGGATGATTGAGTACGTGTTGGAAACAATTTTGGGTATAAGAGAAAGAGTTCTTCGCAACCGTACATTAGTGGAGTACTTCGTCAAATGGTGAGGGCTACCTAAGAAAGAAGCTTCTTGTGGCAACCCACCTCTACATTGGAAGGATTTTAAGGGTTGTTGGATGCATTTTGAAAGTCTAACGGGGGTCATGAACAGTGAATTAACTTGTTGGAAATTACTGTAAATTCATTGTGGACAGCCCTATACCCTTGGAAATTGGATGCATAATGATTGGAAGCTACTCAAGGTTCTTATTCCATTATGGGGAAGAAGTTATGGCTTGTTTTGAGGGCTTATTGAGCATTTTACAGCCATATACATACGATTTTGGTCTCCCATACATGGTGTGAGCATGAGCTTTAAGTTTGACATGAGTCCATTGACATATACTCCAGCCATGAGGATTGTAATTGTACATATCAATTGTTTTGAGGAAGAAACCTTTTGGGTGGGGATGGATTGTAACAAAGTGGAATGTTCTGATATGAATAATGGGCCGAAGGCCAATTGACCATGCCCATGGACAACACTTATGATAGTGTGAAAGGGGGGTCATATATATAGGTCACATATGCCATATTTTGGGTACCTTTTGATAACCATCATAATACAAGTCATTTCCTCTCTCCTCTCTCTCTCTCTCTCTCTCTCTCTCTCTCTCTCTCTCTAAACCTAGGCTAATCATTTTAATCTAAGCTAATCCAAGGCTAATTAGGCTAAATCAAGGCTAATCAAGATGCTACTTTCTTTCAGTTTGTGGAGATTAAAGTTTGGTAAGAGCCAAAATACATTTTCATCTCTTATGAGAAGTATGCTAGGGATGTTTTGAAAGAATTTAGCATGGTTGAGTGCAACTAAGTGGTCAACCCCTTGGAGGTTGTTAGTATAAAGCTATTTGCAAAAGATGCTTCTCCAATGGCAGATTTGAAGCCATACAAGAGGCTTGTAGGGAGTTTTCTCATTGTTGTGTAATGTGTCAAACATCAACAATGTATTGAGAAAGTTCTTAAATAATCCCTTGGAGAAAAATTACAAGAGGTAAGGATGTGGGTGTGGAAATTCATCCAAGATACACATAAGCCATTATCTATGTTTGGGAAAATACCGAAACTAGTTTTTGTGACTGAAATTGGGTAGTTGACAAAGATAGTAGGAGATAAATGTGATAGGTTATTATTTCTCTCTTATATAAAAGTTATCTTAAGGATTGGCAAAAAAAAAACCTGTAATTGCTCTTCCATCTACAAAAAGGAGGCTAAGTACAAAGTAGTATGCTTTGCTTCACGTGTCAAGCAGTCTAGTTACAGAGAATTTCGGGGGACATGGGTAGTACAAGCAACCCACAAAGCTGGAGTGTGAAACCAATACACAAAGCACATTGAGATTCAGTATTACTTTATGCATAAGAAAATCATGGATGACACCAATCCTTGCCATAAGGTCACCTACTCAACCCAAGTCAAGGTTTTTTAGGTTCATCATGGGTGTAAGATGCAATAAGGGAAGGGGGTGTGTGCCACCTTAATATGCTTGTGTAGCCTTGCATGTAAAAACCTCCCTTGGGTTCAAGATGCAACAAGTGGAAGGGTGTGTACTACCTTAATAAGTTTGTTTAGCCTTGCATGTGAAATCCTCCTTTGGGTTTACATTTAGCCTTTTTGCAAGGATCTTGACTATCTTCGATGGAAAACATCTAACAATGTAGGTGGAGGCCCATGTTAGCTCATTTTAGGTCTATGTGTGCAATTGAATGTGAACACACTTGAACTTGTGTGTGGGGTCCAATTTGCATGTGTTTGCTTTCATGTTGTAACTTGCACATGAACGTGCCCTTAAGGATGTTTAGGCACCCAAGAATTGGTCATGCAAGGTTGTTGGGCTTGTTTGACCATAGCCCTTATGTTGGATTATCTAAATTGAGGGCATGTATAAAACTCTTGTCTAGTTTTGTGCATGAACTTCCTCTAAGGTTGATTATAATTAAGATCATGTACATGAGCGTCATTACACTCAAAATTGATCAAGCCATGAGGATACTACACTCCCTTTTAGTTATGGTCACATGTTTGATTAGTGTCACATATGTGTGTGTAATCATGCTTACGTGCTCATGCTCACGTGCTATGTTATGGCCTAATTATGCTCACACCTTGGCCCAATCTCGCCTTTGGGAAGGTAAATTAGTAACTAGTATAAATTCTCCTATGTGTAAACATTATTGGGGTAAAACAACCTTGGACCCACCTTGACAAGTTTTGGCCTACTCTTAGACATGCATGTCACCATACCAACTGTAAGTTTGTATACACGCATATGTTCATTCATGCAATGCATACTCTTAGCCTCTACAGACGTGTTTCTGTTTAAATGTACATGTACATAGAACACATGCACATGAAGCTACACACCTATTATCAAATCTATTCTAAGACAGGTTATTTCCCTACATAGCATGGCAACATAACCATCTAACTTGTCATGTTTCTCCTTCATAACATCAGTACCACCTAACTTGTTATGGCCTACTCTTAGTGTTGGTAGATAAGCCAACACAATAAAAGAAGATTTAACATTAAATATTATTACATAATTAAATAATAAACATTTTTCTTACACATATTGCAGACAATTGCAACATTGCACAGATAATGTAAAAAACAAAAAGTAGACTCAAAGCTCCTCTTCTTAATTATTTGTCCATACATTAAGGCATGATTATAATGAGCACGTGTAAACAAGTATATAGTTATCATCTTTGAGAATCAAAACGACACTTGTGACTATTGGAATCCTATTCCTAAGCTACCCCTAAGCTAAGGTATAAAGTTATTATGGCAGGTTATTTTCTAAGCTAGCGCCTAGCACACCCGATGGGGTTAGTCTGCCCCGCACACAAAAGTCAAACCCACTAGGACTATTGGGATAAGTAAAAATAAATTCGTATTTTATAATTTCTTAATTATTTAAAAACCTAATCCAGATCTATCTGATGGTTGTCTAAAACTTATATTTATAACATGAGCTAAAGGATGAACTTGCCTATAAGAATGAAATATAGAATGTAAATAATTGGAAAAAATTATTTGTTGTTCTGAATCAAGATTATTTATACTTTGTTCAGCATCTTCTAGATAGTTACTCTGACCATATAGTTATAATTTCTTGATTATTTGAAAACCTAATCCAGATCTATCTGATGGTTGTCTAAAACTTATATTTATAACATGAGCTAAAGGATGAACTTGCCTATAAGAATGAAATATAGAATGTAAATAATTGGAAAAAATTATTTGTTGTTCTAAATCACGATTATTTATACTTTGTTCAGCATCTTCTGGATAGTTACTCTGACCATATAGTTAGGTAACAGCACCTCTTCTTCTTGATCGACTGGGAGCCGAAGGAGATCCTCTGTTGACTACGAAAGGTCATGTTTTTGGAGCACGTTCCAGATGTTATTGATGATGACCTTCCAGAGCACATGGAGATAGTTTTTGAGCAAGAGGCTAAACTTCCTTGTTGAAGTGAGCCACTACATCATGCCAGTTTATTAGTAGATGTATCCTGCTCCAATACATGAACTAATTTTTTCAATTATGTAACCTATGTCTCTAAAAGCTTCTTCTCCTTACTCTCCATGAGTTCTTCATATTTAGCATGATGAGCATGGAGCCTTTGAATATCTTCTTCATATTGATCCATCTTTCTAATAGCATCTCTTAATTCTTTGGAAAATTTAATTCTTTCTTTCAACTTTGTAATCCTTATTGAATTAAGAATTTGCTGATCCTCAAGCTCATCACTTTTCTTCTCCAGTTCTTGATTAGCCAGCCTCAAAGCTTTAGCTTCATTCTTGAACTGTTCTAAATTGTGATGGAAGGCAAGAGCTTGTTTTTTAAAAATTATACATTCTCTTTGAATTTTTTGAAAACTTTCATTTGGCTCGGCCATCACCTGTTTCCCTCTATCTGAAGTCTGGCCTGAAACTTGACTTGTTGTTCTTGTTTTAATTTGCTTTTCAGATCTAGCTTCTCTGGATATACCAGCTCCAGATGTGCCCCCTATAGAACCCCCTTCACCATATCCACCTGCTCTGGATTAATCATTAGGCTTTTTATGCTGCTGAAGGGAATCTGGATGGCACACAAGATCAATGATGTATTCAAATTCTTTAATATAACCACCATATAAATTCTCCATCAGATCTCTGATTCTAACTTCATAGTTATCTACATCATGTGTGTTGACATTTCAAATACATTTATATCCTCATTTGTATGTAAAGCATTAATCCTACCCTACTCTGTAAAATTTGAAGATTGGCTCTATTAGCTTAAGATGTTGATCCTGACTAAATTTATGCTGCATTAATATTTTCTAACATTTAAGTTATGCATCTATGTATTTTCCTTAAAAATCTAAGAGCTCCTCCTATATTTGTGCGTTGACTTGATTAGCCTCATGTACTTTAGAACAAAGATTCTATACAATTTGTTGTAAATGCATTTGCTCAACTTCCAAAATCTACACTCTTTGATTGACTGTAGAGAGTGTAGTTAGCTCTCTTTTATCTTCTCTAGCTCAACTGTTATAGAACTCAGCTCTTTTTGGCAAAGCATCCTTATGAGCTATTAGGCTTGTAAAATGCCTCTATAGTTTTGGTGGCACACTTTGTGATGTATTGACATGCAGCCTTTAATAAGTTAGTGTCCACCTCTTCCAGAAAGGTAGCTGCTCTGGATGGGCCTGCAAGATCCCGACTCCCTTGATTGTGGGCTTCCTCAAAAGTGCCAAAAACCTGTTGGCTTTCCTTCTAGATTTCTACACTAGTGCCAATAGCCTCATTCGAAGTTAGTTTGTCATGAGCTTAAGTTTCTTTTCTTTTCTCCATGGAGTACCCCTAGTGCCCCTACTGCCACTGTCAATGGACTTGGCGCATTGGTTGGGACTACATTTTGTAAAAATTACAAATAAAGGGCAATCTTTGTTTTTGATTAAGGGCCTATGCTCTTCAACTCTGCCTTAACTAGTGAAAAAGAATATGTCCCCATGTAACAGGCTTTCCTCCTAATGCATATAAATATAATCCCATGGCCTTCTTTGACATACATGTCAATTTTTGAGGAAGAATAATCATCTCTATAATAAATCTGAAATGCAACATGTTATGAGCATCCTTATAATTAGCTAGTGTATAATCCTTACCTTCTCCCTTGGAACCAAAATAAAACTCCATATTAGCATTTGATGATGCAAGAATATCAATTGATCCCTCTAGTGGCAGTTGAAACACTTGAGCCACATACTCAGGAGTCAATAACTAGGTAACTTGTGACATTATTTTGATAACTCCATTCTTTTGCACCTCCTATAGCTTCCCCAGCAAATCATTGGGCTGAATGATTGAAGGTTCCATGGAAGAGAAGCAAATCATTGGGCTGAATGATTGAAGGTTCCATGGAAGAGAAGCAAACTACAATAGTCCCACCTTTTCAAGATAGACACGATTGTGAATGATATTCACATCAAGAATAGTAGAGCGAGCTTCTCGAATTCCACCATGTTTGCAAAAGAAAGTAGAAAGCAACAAGAGTGTTGGTAAACAAAAGATAGAGAGCGAGAGCAAGATGATAGTGAACTTTACGATGAAAAAATGATTGTGAAAAATATGAGTTTTGATAATAGAGGTGTAGGGTTTGGGGTAAAACATTCAAATGATAGAAAATGAAACACAATTTCATAATGACTAAAATCATGGTACACAAAATTCAATGCGATAGGGCAGCTAAGAGAAATGAAGTGGAGGCCACACCATGATGCAATAATAATCATCTAATGGCCTTGCAAACTAGCCAATACATGATCACTATGTGGAGCACACATCATATAAATGTGTGACAAAAATAGTGCACACTGGCACAAGCACTGGTTCTGGTAGCCTTCCAAAATAAGGCTTCAATCTGAATCCATTTACGAGCTTTAGAAATTTCACACCATCTAATGATATTAATTCAAATGTTCTAGGTGCTGGGATTACCGGCGGATAACCTGTATGAGCTTATCCACCTTAACTTGAGTTTACCGAATGTGGGCCCATTCTAAAATTAAACAATAAAAGTGGATAACCTATATCAAAGATTTTGAACTCGGCATTTTTGTCAACAAAAAGCTTTCGCTGCTTCTGGATGACATCAGCATTCAAGTTACTCTGGAGCCTTTTTTCTCCCAATGCTATCAACTACTCTATAGCTGCTATGTGGCTGATTCTTCCAGATAATCCATGAGTTGTTGCCACCTTCAAACTGGGAATTATAAATTCCATTGGTACTACCACTTCCAAACCATAAACCAATGAGAAGGGAGTACTTTCAATTGCCACTTTATATGATGTTCCATTGGTACTACCGCTTCCAAACCATAAACCAATGAGAAGGGAGTACTTTCAATTGCCACTTTATATGATGTTATGAATGCCCAAAGTGCCGAACACAACTTTTGATCCCAATCTAGCCTGGAATATCTTTTGACCTATGATTTCTTCAAAAAAATGCCCTCCTCCACTAATGCCTTGATGAGCTTCTTTGATTCACTGCTATCTTCTCATGATCAGGGACACACCGCCTCAAGATTTGATCAATTCCCATCTTGTACAATTGTCGAGCTACCATTGTAAATGTTCTGCTCCAAAGTGCCAGCCTCTTCCAATGATATTAGCTTATGCATTCTAGAAATGATCCATTCAACAAGAACAACAACATTTTGTCATACCATGTATTTGATGGAATATCTAGAACAAACAATTCTGCATCCGAAAACAGATTTGGAACACCATTTGTTGGCTCTTCGGATTCTATTCGAGATAGAAAATCAGTAATAACTACATGCTCATTGTTAGGTCTATGTTTGATGGTGAACTCAAACTCTTGCACAGCAGAGCAGAACATTCATCTTGCCAATTTACCAATAATATTAGCCTTGCTTGCTAGATAAATTAATGCATCGTGATTGACATGAAAAACAAATTGATTACCCAAAAGATAATGCCTAAACTTGTTCATAGAATACACCATGCCCTGAGCTTCTCTCTCTGTCTCACCACCGCGGAGACAAGTGATTCCTCTCAACTATGTAGACAACATGTGACTGGCATAATAAATTGGACGAAACCATCCAGCCTTAGTTTGTTGCATTAAAGCACTATCGATGGTAGCATCTAATGCATCCACCAAAACATGAACCTGCCTCTCCCAATCCAGAGGTTGCACAATCGGCACTACAGATAACATCATCTTCACGTTCTTGAATGCTTGTTCGCACTTCTCATTCCAGATGTATGAAGCATTCTTCTTTGTGATGTGAGCAGATATAGTGGACATGCCACATATGCCAGATATTTGAGAAACCTTGTATGCCATTTAATCTATCCCAAGAATCTTCTCAATTCTTTGGTGTTGCATGGATCTTGTAATCTAACAATCACAATCACCTACTAGGATCCACTGCTAGCCCATCTTCTGAAACAATGTGGCCAAGCAATGCTCCACTGCTCACAGCAAAAGCACACTGCTAGATTTAGAATCAATATAGATTCATGGCACCTCGATAGACACAATGTTAAGTGTTGCAGATGCTGTGAACACCTCCCAAAAAAACTGAAGTTTTTCACAAAGACCCTCATAAATGTTGTGAGGTATTCATAAAAGATTTCCTGGACCATCCCCTAGAATGTGGCCAGTGTATTCTTCAGCCCGAAAGTCATTACATTGGAGGTAAACACCCCCCATTTTGTGATAAAGGCTATCTTTTCTTTATCTTCTGGTGCCATCCTTAATTATATCCACTAAATCCATCCAAGAATGAATCCATCTCATGGCCACCAATTGCATCCATCAGTGAGTCTGTGAGCGGAAGTGGAAAAGAATCTGTGATTGTGGTAGCATTTAATTTTTGGTAATCTACACACACCCTCAATTTACCATTCTTTTTGGGAACTATAACAATTGGGGACACCGAATTGGTTGTTTCAATTGGAGTTTTATGGTCCAAGGCCAAGAGAATAAAGGTAAAAATGAAAGGATCTTTATGGTTTATAATAAATAAAACCTACTTTCAGCAATTTGTCGATTTCCTCTCACTTGGCGGGCATAATTCGGATTCATCTGGTACCTCTGCTACCAAATGGGAACTGCATCTTCTTTAAGAATAATCTTATGGTAATTAAAGCTAGGGTCAATACCCTTCATATCTCATGTAACTCCAAGCAAACACATCTTTGTATGCTAGACAACAGTTCTTGCAATTGTTGTCTCCATTCCTCTATAAGTTTGGCACTTACTTGCACCATTTGAGCGTTCTGATCATCCCCCAAGTTCATGTCAGACAATTCATCTTCTTACACCCAACTGCTTTTCTGCATGTTCCTCTCATGAGCTTCTCTAGCAGATATGAATGCCTTGATTTCTTTAGGAACCTCATCTTTTTCTGCTTCTAGACAGATTTCTTTGTTTTTCATCTCTAGAATTTTATGTTCTAAATTGGCCAAGATTCTGTCTTCCATGGTTCCCACCATAGCTAGTTGCACTGCCACGTCTTTTGGCTCATACTGTGACACTATCCGGTCAACATTTACCTCAAATAAAGAGACTAACTATGGATTTTCTTTTAAAGTCTTCTCTTCCTCATCATCTTCCACTCCTTATAGCTAGTTGAATCGTTTTGCACAAAGTGGTCGATCTGATGGGTTGACTTTTCCTTTTGAAACACGAACACCCAGAACTTCTTCCTTCCTTTTCAGCCAATTTGTCTCCCAATTATGTCAGATTTTTCCATGACGAAGCCATGGCAAGCCAAGCAACATCAAGTATGCTCCAGAGTTCTCCAACATCCGAAGCATCACTAATAAGGATGCCTGAGATTTACAGTCAGCTACACTGATTTCTTGATTTTGGACAATGCCCATAGCATCACTCTCTGCTAATCCACCATCTTGAGAGCAAAAGATGAATAATTGTGATGCCTAGGCTATGAGCCATTTCTTTTGATAACACATTAACTCTAGATCCTCCATCAATGAGCTCTAGGTACTATGCATTCTTTAAATGTTATTGTCACTTTTGGAACTACATCATAATCTAGAAGTGGTTCTATAGAGCCACATTACACCGTGTTTATCGGACTGATGTTGGGCTGATGTTGGGCTGAATCTCAACGATTCCATATGAATTATCTTTTTCAACAGCCTTTGCCTATAATTAACTAATAAGCATAAAAAATGATCCAATGTGATATTAAGCCTCATCTTCTGCAAATCTTTCCATAAGTCATACTTTACTAGTGGATTAGTTGTATGCTCTTCACTTACCACCATCCAAGGTAACATTCGTGCCCCTTTCTCCCGTCTACTCCACTCTTGGTGTTCCTAGCCTTTGAGTGGGTTAGTTCTTTTCTCTGTGCTTTCCTCACTGTTACATCCCTCCAGATTCTCCTTGGAGTTCACTTCTTCTATCTTACCGGTTCCCTAACTTGATAATGACACTTCCAACCCTTCTTGGACTTGTTGTACGCCTTTCTTGCGTCCTTCTGGTGCTTTTGGTACTTTTTGGCTCTTTTCTGCACCTTTTCTGCACCTTTTCTGCCTTTTTCGCTTGCTTCTGGTGCTTTCGGAGTTTTTTTGGCTCTTTTTTGCACCTTTCCTCTTTATTCCAGTACTTCCGACACTTTCTCAACCTTATGTGCACCTTCTCATTTATAGACTTCTGTCATGTAATTAGCCGCAAAGCCATATGGATGCACGTTTGGAACCTTGCCCTATGCTTCATGCATCATCTTGGTGACTTGGTTTCGAACCCACCACTGCTCCTCCCAATTTTGGGGTTTATCATTTGTCCTTGGTCGATCCTGATTTTCCATATCAATCACTAGGCATTGCGCCCTTGTGACTACCCCATGACAGCTTGTGGAGGCTTCACTTCCTCCGGAATTGAGTGAATCTACACTAAGTTAATTTCTAGAGAATGAGTTGAAGTGGACCCCTCTTCTTGTGTTTTTTGGAGTTCCATCTAATGTCACTACCAGATCGGACACTATGTTTTTCGATGTCCTAGCGCCTCATAGTAGTAACATTGAAAAGCTGCACACCGGTCACCCCTCCACGACCTCGTCCATAAGGGCGAGCATGCATGCCCATATTGGGATGATTAACTGGTGCTTTCTATTGCACTGAAATTGTGGACTGAGTTTGCTATGTTTGGAGATGTGGGTGATTAAGTCTGCCATTCTACCGGCAAGCCTCTATAGCATGTGTGGTGGTTTGGCATATAGCACAGTAGAGAACAAGAGGACATTCTTCCTTGTGGTATGACCTCGCTTTGGACCACTTCATACACCAAACATCGAATCGCAGGCCCAGATCTAGCTCCTCCAACCTAAAGCTTAGCCCATGCTACCATAAGTCTTTCTTGACTATCTCTAGCTTTTGGATTTTCTTCTTTTGGTTATTGTGCTTGGTTTTAAATCCAAATCTGCATCTAAGTCATCATCCAAATTATCTTCCTCTTGGTCATCCTCTGAAGAATCCTCTTGAGACTTTGCTTTCAACTTCTTCGAAATGGAACTCTTCCCTAAACTGCACTCCAATCTTCAAGCTGCTTCCACCAACCCATCAAATCCACTAACTATAAGATCCACAAATGCAACCATAGGTTTCAAATTCTTCTACAGGCCTCGGATAAACTATTCTCCCATTAGGGACTTAGTTGGCCGATTGGCTGGATCAATCGACTCCCAAAGTTTGAAATTTGGTCGAATAATCTTCTACTCGTCGCAAGCTCTTCTATTTCAAAGATTGCAATTTCTCCAAGACTTGTAAAGAGGTCTTATCCTTCTAGAACTGATGTAGAAAGGCACCACACAAGGCTGCATATGTTGGAAATACATTGGGGCCATATTGTGCATGCCAATTGTTGCTTGTCTATCAAATGTTCCACTAAATATGTAACGCTTGTGAATTGTAGTGATGGTGGTGAGTGCCATGCCGTTGGCCAACCAAGTGTTTTCAAAATTTTCCATGTGTGTATCCAAATCCTTCTCCTTCTTCCCATGGAACTTTGAATACTTTTAATAAGAGACACGCTGGGCCATTGAGACAGAAAGCTACGGGGGCAAGGTTGTGCCAGTAAGATCAAGTGGATTCGAAAAGATTCCCAGACTGAGTTGGAGCAACAGAGTAGGATGTGTTGAAGGTGATTCCAACCTACTCCGGTAATCAATAGATTCTGAGCCGCTTGAGAGGTTACCACTAGTGGAACATTGAAGTCTTCCATATACCGACTATCCTCCGAGTAGACACTGACAGTGTCTTCACCGATGAGCCTGACACTGGCATCATCATCTTCCTTCGTAAACTAAGACATTATCGTTGCCAACGTCCTCCCTTTGAAAATCCAGTGCAGCTTGTTGATGATGCTCTAGATGAGTGTCATAACATCGTTCCCAATCCGACATTAGCAATTAAAAAATTTACAAGTGACTGATAACATTCATTGCCACACTCTTCTACTACCAAGAAAGGAAGATTTTCTACGTCAGATTGAGCATGAGTAGGAAATGTAACTAGATAACCCCCAAGGAGTGCTAAAATAGGCTTGAATTTAAAAAATGGTAGATGTTCAAAAGGACCCAGAGACGAAGACCCACAAAATGTGATCACCTCAATATGATCAACAAGAGGCTAATGGATGGATGGATGTGATGTGAACAGAGGTGATGAGATGTGAGGTGAATAGATGTGATGTGAATCAGATAAATGTGAATGAATGGATGAGATGTGATGTCATGTGAATCAGGATGTAAATGAATGATTTGGGATATGAGTGGATGGTATGTGATGAAAATGGATGTAAATGAATAAGTAAAGAATGGATGTGAATGTATATGTGAAAGAATTGATGTGGATATGTATGTGAAAGAATGGATGTGGATGTATGTGAAAGAATGGATATAGATGTGTATGCGAAGGAATGTAATGATGTGATGTAAAGAGATGAGATGTGACATGAATATATGTGGATGTGACATGAATATATATGGATGTGAAGTGATAGATATGAATGTATGGATAGATGTGAGTAGTCGTACATGTGAACGATTGGATGGATGTGGATGAATGAGATGAGATGTGTATGAGGAAGCAATGCCCTTCAATCCAAGACCTTGATTTTCTCAAAGGTAATTGGTGAAGAGACATCTTCTTCAATCTCAAGGTACTATAAAGGAGAAAAGAAGGGTACTTCTTCAATCTCAAGGTACTATAAAGGAGAAAAGAAGGTGTGGATACAAAAATAGGAAGTTTTCACATTAAAAAAAGGGAGTACCAAACATGGTAAACCTCAAATTCAATTATAATCAAGCCCCCAACATATGCCATAACCACAAAGTGCACACTTGAAGAAGAATATCTCAAGGAGGAATAAGCATTGGTACCATTGATAGTACTAGATGCTCAAGGTATCACACACAAATGTGATACCTTCGCTATAGCAAAAGTAAAACCAAGGAAGGGAGACCTAAAAGCAATCCAAAGGAGAAGAAGAAAGAAGCCACAAGAACCTCAAAAGCTATGGATAAGAAATCCACAAGAACATTCTTGTAGAAACAAAACTAATCAAGAGTTAAGTATTGGAGTAACATAAATAAAAACTTTAAATTTCTACTCCAAAGAAAAGGAAAAGAAACAACACTAATCAAGAGTTAAATATTGGAGTAAAATAGATAAGAACTTTAAATTCCTACTCCAAAGAAAAGGAAATTTAGAGGTAGATAAAATCTAAGCACTCATTTTGAACAAGGAATGGAACCACAAAAAACCTACTATAATGGAACCACAAAAAACCTACTATAATGTTTGTGGACATCCTAATAGATTAGGTGGAGGAAGAGTTATAGTGTTCAAAAGATATAGAATATCCAATTATATATGCCATCAATCTCTAAAGGGAAGATCCAAATACCCAACACAATCATAAGGACCCGAGAACACCTCTATGGAGAAGAGAAAAAGTCAATTGTGAAAAACCAATGAGTTTTTCATGACCCCAACAATCATGAAAAACTTTGAGGTTCTCACACCACAAGGAGGAACTAAAAGTAGCAATATTTAAGGCCTCCTTAATCTCTCTATTAACTCCAAGCCACCCAGAAGTAGAAAACTCAAAAGATGCCCAATCTTGAATAACTTTGGTTAGCTTTAGCTTGGTTTAACTAGTTTACTTTTCCACTGTGGCTGCGTCATGCTATCAGTGGCATTGGTCTTTCTAGTCTTGATCTAGAGACTTCTTCCCCTCCTTCTTGGGTAACCAAAACTCTTTATTCCCTTCATAGTATCCTTGTGCCTTTAGGAGGTTTATCGAAACCCACTACTTTTTGGTTGGCTTTCTAGTTGGCTTGTCCTTTTGTAAGATGTTGGAATTATTACTATGACTGGTCTTTCCTTGGTGCATATTTCTTGGCTTGTTGGATCATCATTAGAACTTGAGCAACCTTGGGCTATTATTGAGGACATGAATTCTCTAGAATTTGAGGGACCAAAGGGGTACCTTCATTCTATCTCTCTTTGTCTTCACTTGGATGATCCATTCTTTCCATTGTATTGAATAATCCATCGCAACCAATCCATGCTCTCCCCTGTAATACCAACTCTTTCATGTCACTTTGTAGGCATAACATATACCTTTCTTGCCATAGGGTTATTTTTTATAATAATTTGTACATTTAAACATCCTTAACCTTCACCACACTAGCATGGAACTGCAAGCCTTTGCATTAGTTTGTATCAATTCTAGTTTTACCTAGAGATTCCCATGTTTCATATAAAATTAGGTTATGTCTGGCCCCTATGTCAATTAGACCTATGTTTATACAACTACCAACTTGAATATTTACCCTTGCAGGTTTAATATCCAAGTCATCATCTTCCATGGATGATAGTGTAGCCATGTTGGTTGATAATGTATTTCCCACCCATTGTTTTGCTTTTTTGATTCTAGTCATAGCCTCCTCTTCGGAGAGCCTTTTCATCTTTTCTTGATCTTTCTTTTCCTCCTCATTTTTATATATTTGGGAAAGCATGTCTTGAGTCAGGGGCCCATAGTAATTTTTTGGTTTTCTCCCATTGATGTTCCCATTAGTCCCAACATCATCAAGGGTCTCAACCCTTGTGGAGTGACCTCAATGATCCTAAAAGATCCAAATTCCTTAGAGTTTAAGCTTATTCCTTTTATCACTCCATGTGTCCCAAATGACAATATTAAATTTCCCTCTTTAAGCTTCTTGTCCTTAATGTTTCAATCAAACATTTTTTACATTAGAGCTTTTCCACCACTAGCCCATGCATGGCTACAGTTTGGCCTCTTCCAACTTTTTTACGTCTATTAATGTCTCATTCATACAATTTCTATTATAACCTCTCACTGATGTTAATTGGGAACGAAATACTCCATGGGCATCACCCTCGCATCATGGCATCGACCTCATAGGTCAGCCAAAATGGGGTATAACCAGTTGCTAATTTTTGTACGATGTCCCAATAAGCTTGTAGCATAGGTGTAAGTTTATGTTCCCCATATGTTCTACTTGCTTGAATGTTTTTTATCAAAATACCACATAGGATTTTGTTAGTACTCTCCTCTGGGCCACCATTGGCTTGTGGATATAGTAAAAGGTGATGACTTTCTATGAACTATCATGAAGTCATTCATGAGGCAATAAATTACCTCATCAACAAAGTGTGGACCTTGGTCACTCACAATCTCTCAAGGGGACCCAAACCTAAAAGCAACTTGCTCATATAAGAATTTAGCACTGGTACAATCATAGGTCTTCTTGATATAGCCTTGCCTTTTTTCCACTTCGTGAAATAATTTTTCACTATACTATGATGATGGAGAGGGTTTGGGTCATGTGTGTGGTAGGATTAATGAGTTCTAAAAAATCAATCCCCCACTTCTCAAAGGCCCGCTATACTATATTTTGGGTGAGAGGAATTCTGTTCCTTTGTTGTGGTATAGTGAATTGTTGACATTCATCACAACCTTTTACAAATTGCACGGCATTGTTAGCCACCATCATTCTACTTAGAGAACATTCCGTGCTGTAACTTCCCTAGCGAAGTTTCCGCCTGTAATTCAAAAGTGTGCATCTTTTAACACATGTATAAACTCATCCTCACTCACGAACACACCTCCATAGAATATCATCTTTACCTAGCTTATATAATTATCCTACTATTAGTTGATATGGTGTTACTAGCTTGATAAGCCATTACATCTCAATGATCAATCTTGCGAAAAACCATATGCGAGGTATCGAGATATTTTGTCTCTCTAATTAGGCACCATGTCTATCTTGAACAAGCACACGTCTGATTATCATTAATTACCATTGGTAGGTTTGCCACCATTAGGAATCCAAGACATATAATTAGCTAGAACATATTGCATTTATTTTCTTATAGTGATTGTGAAGTCAAGCTCCAAGAATAGAAGCAACCATTATGTAATTCAACCCCTGGTGCAAGGCTTATTAATAAGATATAATAATGCCTAGTGATCCACAAAGAATATAAATTTATTGGCCAAAAGATAATGGCTATATTTCTTTGCCACATATACCATGGCCAACCCTTCTCAGAATGTGACGGCGTAGTTCATCTCAACGTCATTAAGTTAACTACTAGTGAAACAAATAGGGTAGTAAAATTTATGATTGCCTAGTTGTTCTAGCACACACCCAATAGCAAAATTTGATGCATCGATATGAAAATGGAAGATTATGTCCCAATTTAGGGTTCTTAAGTTTGGTGCACTTGAGAGGGCTTTTTGAAGTTCATCATATGCTTACTAACATTCCTTAGTCTAGACATTCAAAGACTATGAGTAGTCTATATAATGGCCTAGCAATTTTTACATAGACTACTATGAACCTCCTATAGTACCTAGCATGTCCCATAAACCTTTGCACTCCCTTGAAACTAGTGGGTGGTGGTAGTTTTAGAATCAATTTGACCTTGCTCTCATCCCTAGAGAAACCATTTATAGACATAATGTGTGCTAGTATGTACAACCCATGCTTTACCAAAATTGACTGAAAGATATTTGATACTATCGATACTTTTGAACTAACTTTATTAAGCAAGCTAGGTGGTCTTTTCACTTGGAGTGAGGACAAATCATCAATGAAAACTTCTAACCACATTGTAGATAGTTTTTTAAAGTTGTGCATATTAGCACACTTGAATGTTTTGGGGGCATTAGTTAAGTCCAAAGGGCATAACTCAATAGGACAATGTGCCTCCCATCAACATAAAGGTGGTCTTATGCTGATCCTCAGCAAGTGTGATGGGGACACTTAGTTATAGCCAAAGAAACCATCTAAGAAGCTAGAGGCTTCCTCATCGGTTACTCTTTCTAGAATGTGTTCAATATATGATAGTGGTGGGGGTAGTGATATTTTTTTGTAGCTACATTAACTTTCTTCAAATCCACACACACTCTTAGCTTCCCATTTTTCTTTGGCACAATGACAATGGGTGATACCCATCAATGTGATTGCTTTTATAGATAAATCTCATAGTAATAAGTTTATTTATTTCTTCTTGCACAATGGTAAAATATTGAGGATTCATATGATAGCGTCTTTGATTGGTGAGTGTTGATCCCTCTATGATATGTATCATGTATTGCACTACCTCAACCAGCACTCGCTTCATGTCTGTGTACTTTCAAGTAAAGCACAAAATGCGTAAAATCAAATGAACCAATGTGCAGATCTACTCTAAACTCTCTACCAAATCCTAAGAATCTAGCATGGCTCTAATACTATGTTAAGAATCTAAGGTGATAGGGATAGGCTTGGTAGAGTGTTACACATAATGAGAGAGATTAGATTAGGGAGGCTTGAAATAATAAAGATAATCCATGATTAAGAGATGTGGACACTAATGAGCACACTTACCAAATTATTGCAATATGCTTATAACCATACAATGAGAGGATTCTAATGTAGATAGCCTCTAGCCAAGATTTTTTGACATGTGGTAGCACCTTTCCAAGGTAGTACTTGCCAATATGCTTATATCCTTCCAACTTTACATAATTGTACTACCCAAAATTATGCTTCTAACATTCCCTCTCAATCACATCAAAATGCGACACCATTTTTAGACAAGGGACGAATGGTCAAAATTTTTAGGGTCACAATATGACTTGACATACCATGGTGCAATGCAATGTGATTTGATGCATTGGACTTGTGGATAGAAGCCCTAATCCTTATGTGACATGCTATAATATGAAGAGACAATCACTTATTACATTGACATCTCCTTACATATGGTTATGGCCCATGAGATGAAGTATGTCCACACCCTCCTCATGATCATAACATTCTTTAACATGTGTGTCAGGAATATGGGGTAGGGGTTTAGGGTAGGGCCCATGAGAGAGAGAGAGAGAGAGAGAGAGAGAGAGAGAGAGAGAGAGAGAGAGAGAGAGAGAGAGAGAGAGAGAGAGAGAGAGAGAGAGAGAATCAATAGCTAGAAGGAGCTTCAATCTTGCAAATATTATAACTGTTTTAAAGTTGATAAATGGATAGTGCCTATATATTATTTAACAAAAAGTGCATATTGATGTCGAAAATGGCATTACAAGATTCATGATTGGCCCATTACAACACTTACAATGATCTTATTTGGGAAAAAAGGACTTGGAGGAGGGCATCACCAATAGTAGCATGAATATTAGGATTTCCTAATTTGTGTTTTCTAATATTATGTGATATATGAGGCCCTTGTATCATATATGTGATTCGGTTGTGTATTATTTAATAATTTTAAAATATGTTCAAATATTTTGTATCTATTTGTTTTTGTGTGTATGCCCTTGAGTGCTTTTATTGTTTTTGTAATATTACTATCCTTTGAAGGGGTTCACTATAGCACAAGGGTTCAAAAAAAGGATTAATTAAAGAAGTAAAGAATATATAAAAAGAGGTTAGACTCTTATTACCAACAACTTCAATGCTTGTGATACACGTAAGGTTCACGTATCAACTCCTCGTAGAGACTATCCTTTAGCCTTTTTTCAATGAAACCTTACATTTTTGTTACATTTTTAGCATGTATTTGAAACTATGGATGCTACATATAAAAACTTTGTGGTAATCTCATTAGTGATATTGGTGTGTTTATGTAGTTTATAAAGTTCGTCGGTATAATCTTTAAATTGTGTGTATTTTGTATGTGTGCATGTGAGTTTTGGGGGTTGAGAGAGAGAGAGAGAGAGAGAGAGAGAGTTCTTACATGCACCTATACCACTTGATATCATAGCAATGTAAAATTTAACATAATTCAAGCGAGAGAGAGAGAGAGAGAGAGAGAGAGAGAGAGAGAGAGAGTTCTTACATGCACCTATACCACTTGATATCATAGCGATGTAAAATTTAACGTAATTCAAGCGAGAGAGAGAGAGAGAGAGAGAGAGAGAGAGAGAGTTCTTACATGCACCTATACCACTTGATATCATAGCGATGTAAAATTTAACATAATGAGAGAGAGAGAGAGAGAGAGAGAGAGAGAGAGAGTAACATTGACTTGCCCCTAATTTGTAGCACCTATGCATGATTGGTATTCTTTCCTATGGCAGAAGCTCTAGTAATACATTTTCTAGGTCATTGATGTAATAATAATGAAGCTTTTATTCGAGTTTCTAGTGTTGCTTGACAAATGATTCAATCCATTACATCTCATGGGCCCCAAATAAATCCCACTAGTATATGAAAAAATGAAAACTTTTCAAAAAGAGCATTACATAGCATAATTTAAATTTGAAGTTCTTATATTGGTGGGTTTAGAAAGTGATAAGTATTGTTAAAATATTCATATCATGATGGAATTGTGAAACCCACTACATAGAAAATTGAAGCCTATAAAGTAATGAGATCTTTCTAAAGTGCTCATCTCGTAACATCCATGTTTGATTATTGTAACAATTTTCAAACATACATAAAGAATTACAAATGTATTCACTCAACATCAACAATCAATCATACTACATTCTTAAGCGATTATACAAATCATCTTGAAGTCTTGAATTTATTTATACAAGAAAGATACATGATAGAGACACAATAGTCCCACTAAGATTTACTAAGCTCAGAAGGGATAGACAAGGCTTTTAGGGTAGAAAAGATGGAAATAAAAACTAGAGAAAAGCATCTGGGAAAGAGGAAGGACCATCATAGGGCTGAGTGAAACCCTATGGGGACAAGGTCTTGCAAGGTCAAGACAAGGTGTAAATGAAGTGAAAGAAGAGGAGAAAGATGAAAGCTCAGCAAAGATAGCGCCATATATTATGGATGGCAGAGAACCTTGAAGGTTTGGGTGATACTTATGGGGAGAATTTATATGCCACTTAGGTGTGTTAGATGGAGGCAAGTATTCATGGAATGTGTCCACTGAAGGCAGGTTCAGGTTAAGCATCATGTAGTTCGGGAATTGAAAAATAGAAGAGCAGATGAGTAGGGGAAGACAAGATTGCAATGGGAGAAAAAATTAGAATGCTCTCTGTGTAGAGATTGTTACCGTCTCACGAGTTGTTAAACATCCAATTATCTGACTCCATGCAGAGGGCTACAGCGCAATGCAGTTGTATCAGCTGATGACCAGGCCGCATCTATCTCTGTTAATTAGCAAGACATAATTCGATCAGCTAGTCTTGAGAGAGAAAGAGCAGATAATGCGGTGTGATAATGCATGCGGCGATGGCAGAATCGAGCTGAAAGCCTGTGCATGAGTGTGCATGGCGGGTGGGTGTAAGGCGACGTCCAAGGAGGAGATTCAAAGTGCGACCTACAGAGGTGACAGGAGAGGGATCTAGGAGCAAGGCAGGCTAAGAATTAGCATGGGAGAGTGGTGGGGCGCAGGAAGAGCGTGTGATAACGCAGGCCTCTCATGTCTATATTGCCCTGATAAGAGGCCACTGAGCTGAAGCTAAAAAGGAGAGAACTGCGTTTAGCTCTGTGTGTACGCGAGCCTCACCACTCTGTTGGCACGAGCGAGACAGAAGGGCGAGCACTGAGCTGGCGCCAGCTCGGCAGTCGAGCTGCCCGTATGCAACCGCTGCTCCCGGCCGGACCCCATGTCGGACAAAAAAGCTCAGCCCGGACGAATGATGGTGACCCCCCCGACAGCCCTCTGGATTCGCACTCGATTGCTGAAAAAAAACCAAAAAAAAAAGAGAGAGAGAGAGAAAAAAATCGATTCCTTAACACGCTGCATTAAGTACACACTCGGATCACGAGCCTTTCACGTCCGTCCGGCACGCCGCCCAGCCGTCCGTCGTATGCAGCGGCACGCATTCCGGCCTGGCCGCCGGTTACGACAACCGTGTAGCTTTCTACTCGTATGGTTTGGTAGCGATTGGGCCAGCTGTCTAGGGTGTGCACACGAGCTTGTACTGAGAGGAGGCACTGCGCACAAGACTAACCCACGCAGTCGATTGGGTTCATGCACCTAAATGACTTCTCTCAACTTCTCTCACTGGCAGCGGCGGCAGCAGCAGCAGCCAGAACAGAATTGTGACCACATTAGGCCTAAAGTGATTTACTGTCTGATGGCGATGGCGTTGAGTACCTCCGTTTGAACACCGCCACCGCCACCGCCATGGTCAAGGTGGTGACTGCAGGTCTAAAGAGAGCTTCTGGAACCCATCAAGACCTCTGCTACGCATCAGACCCCTCTCTCTCTCTCTCTCTCTCTCTCTCTCTCTCTCTCTGTGTGTGTCTGTGTCTCCATCTTTCAAACCCATTTTTTTTTCCCAAACAAAGAAGAAGATAACTGCATATATTCAATTAACAAGCCAATATCTCTGACGCAACATGGCCATAGTAAGCCCTCGCTTTTGCAATTTTACTCTCCCATTAGTATGTAAATTGGAATCTTATAATTTGCCTTTATTGAGAGACTTGTTACCGTAACAATTCTCTTGCTGCGCATGAAAGAAGGCTGGTAAAACACCTGACATGTTTTAGCCTCCATTGACCATAGGTTGATACCATTGGGAAGTGTGTAATCTCTCACCAAGGGCTGTATACGCCAGTGCCACAACATACACAGAGCCTTTTTATCTCTCTAGTCACTCGTAGTAAGCCCTATACCAATAAAACTTTGCACGAAATCTAGACAGCTACCGTTATAGCTTTGGAGTGTTATACTTATCCATAACACAAAAATATGGTAGTCTTTTAATCACTTCACCATGATTTTTTAATTTATTAACCATGTACTATTACAACTTTTCAGTAGGGACTATCTAAAATGGGTGGAGGATTAAGGTTTCATTTCCCTTTTACCTCTTAATCATTCTTTAAATTCATCATGCACAACGGTAAGTTGGCAACTAGTGGATATAAATATTGATATCATTCCATTTTCTTGGCAAGCAACTGATAAGGGACACTACAAGGGAATGACCCCGTACCAATGCCCATACCGACGTCTTACACTTAGGATTCTTTTTGCCTCTTTTCCCTCTTGTCGTCAGTATAAGTATTAGTATAGGATCATCAGTATAAGCATCAGGATACACAAAGCATCGGTATGATCGTCGGTATAAGGGTCACTATACTCACTAACCGATGGCTAAACAGACACTTATATCGACTTTGGTTATTACCGATGATCTTACCAAAGGCTAATATTGACTGATTTGCTTACAGCCGATGCTCATACCGATGATCATACCTACTCTCTTTTTAAAAAAAATGGGACAATGGGATGGACTAGTACTGGCAACTCCAGTCTATCACATTATGCCATTGATACCACAACAGATACTCAAATTTCAGAGATTTTAAAAGAAAACATAGTTACAAGACATGAAACATGAAGTTACACACAAATATGCTGAGATTGATATTAATATTCGCATAAACATCGTTTACATTGTTGTGTTACAAAAAATTTGAGCCAAGCTCTTACAAAAAACATGAGAAAAAAAAAGCTTGTCTATGCACGGTGGCCTATCTACTCGTCGTCTCCTTCCCCTACCTCGTCATCATTGTGAGCCTATTCTAGAAGTGTGCAATGACCATAACTTAATTGATGGACATGTATATAATTCAATTTCTCTACACTCAATAAGTCTTTACATGCCATTTTTGAATTTGTGAGCTCTTCTACGCTACTTTCCGTGCTTCAAGTTCTCACCCATGTGTGGTGCTTTCTTCGAATCTATTGCTAGCAGAAAAAAAAATGTGATGCTTGTGTTGAAATATGCAGGTGAGGTGCATAGGCAATGGATGGATTATGTGCTCACATCTGCACTGCTCCAACATGAAGACTTCTCCAACTCAACTAATTTCTTTAACATTTAATTAAAATCCCTTTTCTAGGGTAGTCAAGATTATTACATTGTTGAGGACATGGCAGTGGACTCGGGGCATAGCTATGTCTCACAACTGCAATAGAGCAGGGCAGCCTCTGTGGCTCGAGGGATTTGGCATTGTCAGGCACTTGGGATAGAGGCATTGTGAATCAATGGGTGGTGAAATCCCTTTTCTAGGGTAGTCAAGATTATTACATTGTTGAGGACATGGTCGTGGACTCGAGGCATAGCTATGTCTCGCAACTGTAATAGAGCAGGGCAACCTCTGTGGCTCGAGGGATTTGGCATTGTCGGGCACTTGGGATAGAGGCAGTGTGAATCAATGGGTGGTGTGGTTAAAGATGAGGCCATGGAAGGTTCCTACTAACCATAGTGATGAGTCATACCATGGGCCAAGCTTATACCCTCCATGGTCCCCCTATCCAGGAATGTACCCAAAGGGTTGTCAATTATGAGTCACACTACAGGTTTGTTATAGTGCCTGTGTGTCTATTATATATAGAGCCCATGTATATATTCAGGTGGCATGCATGGGCATTGGGCAAAAGGTGGACGTCAAAGGGTTTCGTATATAAAGTGGACCCATAAATGATTGGACATATGGTAGACCATGGAGAAAAGACATGATAATAAAATGGGGTGTCAAATGTCACACCCCTAACATCATATTATTATAATTTTTTTCTTTGAAAATTACGAATATTGCTTTGCAATAACACAAAAAGTGTTGCTAAACATGTCCCTAGAAATGTAGCATTTAAAGACACTTTTAAAGTCACATTCTACCTACATTTCATCCCACCTCATATTCAAAGTCAAAAAAACCCTACCATGACCTTTTCCATGCTTTTTTCTACTCCAAAAATTCATTTTTTAAAAAGCCACGAGCTTTGCTATGCATCAAGCATTCTCCCCATCTAAAGGTAAGTTTTTTCCTTTTTTTTCTCTCTTTCTATATGCAAAGTTGATTTTTTTTCTTTCCATTTCATTACCATCATGAAGCATTAAAAATAGCCCTCATCTCATAAGGCCTCTTAAGCAAGCCTAAATTTATATTTATTATATTGAACTATTCTTATATTTATTGAACTATTCTTATTTTTTAATTAAAATTTTTAGCTTCTTGTCCTTCAATCCTCTATGTTTTTAATGTTTTGAATTTATTTATATGGGTGCATAGCTTTATGCTTAGAGCATATAGCTCTATGCATATAGCTTTATGCTTAGAGCATATAGCTCTATGCATAGACTTATTAGACCTTTGTGTATATAGATATGGGTGTATAGCTTTATGCTTAGAGCATATAGCTCTATGCATAGGCTTATTAGACCTATGTGTATATAGATATATGCACAGCTCTATGCATAAGCGTTTGCATAGAGCTCTATGCATATAGAACTATGCATACGCTTTTGCATAGAGCTCTATGCATCTATGCATTCAAAAAAATATCTCCTTTTTTCTATGAATAAGAACATGCAATAGATGCTCGAGGGGTTCACCTAAAAATATGTAAGTATACCACGTGAGTTAATTCAAAATTTAAAGGTAAATTTACATACATAAATTTACAAAAGGGGTTTTTTTAATCAATTTTGAAAAAAAATCTATAAGTCCATAAAGAAAAGGGGTCATTTTATTCATGAAAAATTCACAGGTAAGGGGTTTTTTTAATACCCCTTGAATGCACGTGATACATAGGGTTTCTTAGTAGTGCAGCCCCCGAGAGTAGAAGAAAAAGACAAGATGCTTCTTTTTCTTCTTTTTCTTTAATACCCCTTGAATGCACGTGATACATAGGGTTTCTTAGTAGTGCACCCCCCGAGAGTAGAAGAAAAGGACAAGATGCTTCTTTTTCTTCTTCTTTGTCTTCTTGTTTTTCTTATTTTAACTATCAATTTTTTGCGTGTAAGGTCTTCTTGAAACTTTTCATCAAGTCTCTTCACAAATGTTTCCTTGACACTCAAATTTATAATGTGTGAGATCTTATGCATAAAAGCTAATGATGTGCATAAGCTCTTATGCATTATGCATAAGAGCCTACAACTAGGGTGCTATATAAAAGATCCAAGTTTGTTTTAAAAGCCTACAACTAGGGTGCTATTTAAAAGATCCAAGTTTGTTTTAAGAGCCTACAACTAGGGTGCTATATAAAAGATCCAAGTTTGTTTTAAAAGAGCCTACAACTAGGGTGCTATACAAAAGATCCAAGTTTGTTTTAAATGATGTGCATAAGCTCTTATGCATTATGCATAAGAGCCTACAACTACGGTGCTATATAAAAGATCCAAGTTTTAAAAGATCCAAGTTTGTTTTAAAAGTAGACCTTAATTTCATTCATCACTTTTGTCTTGTAAGGATTGTAGTCTCTTTCTAGGTTGAATCCCTCCTGATGTGGTACCAAATGTGAAGTTACTTATACATTGATGATATGACAAACCAAATGTGAACTCACTTTCACAATTATAAAAGAAGTGTGCTTCGTGTGATGATGTGGCAATAAAAATTTCAAGTTATCACACCAAGTTGTTGTTGAAATATATGATGTACAAGTGGTAAAGGGTGAGAGAAAGAGGTCATGTAGGTGTGAACACACCCCAATTAAAGTGGACATGTGGATGAAAAAGGGATCTAGGGTTGGCCCAACCGGAGCCTTTGGTGGACCCTATATAAAGGGCAGAAGGCCTCACTTTTTATAACACAAGTAACACAACACAACCAACACATGAAGGTAAAGGTCAAGCCAACTTTGGAGTGGCTGAAATAGAAGGTAATATAGAAGCTTTTCATAGTGTTCATGCTCTCTCTCATATATGTTGCTCTATCTTGCCATCAACTATATCTTCCGTTGTGCATACTTCCCATAATTTTGACATAGTATCAGATCCTTACAAAGGCTAAGTTCCCCTTAAATCCCCTTTTCTCTCTCTCTCTCTCTCTCTCTCTCTCACACACACACACACACTATCATAAGCCATTCACATCCTCATAAAGAAGGACATTGGCAGAAGAAGGTGAGAAGCAAAAAGGCATCAAGAAGGAAGGCAAAAAAGAGATTCATCAAAGAGGAGATTCCATCAACATCAACAAGTTTTTGAAGCTTGGAAGAAGAAGAAGACGATCCTCATCATCAACAAGAAGAAGAAAACACAAGTAAAATTGATAAATCTCTGGTTTCTTCGTCAAGAAATTCCGTCATGGATCTTCTTCGAAGGGATCTTCTTTGTATGATCAGTTGAAGGAGTGAAAGCTTTTTTTTGGTATATCCTCTTACCCCTCTATAAAAAGGGCAACATCATCAAAAGGCGCATCCAAAAAAATGCAGCACGCCATCTCAGTTTTTAAATTTTTCTCATCGCCATCCCCGTCAACGTTTTCCGCCGTCGTCGCTTGTCGTCTGTCCACTGCAACCTTGTATGGTGGCTATGCAAGAGTGTTGATAGCCTTGCTACACTTGGCTTGGTTACAACACAGGCAAAGCAAGGTGACAACACACGCAACACTTCAGCCCCAACAGCCAGCGCATCATCGAGCAGCGCATAGCAGCAAATAAAAATGTAAATCGCGTTTTTTTTCAAAAAAAATAAAAAACACTCTAAAGGTTTAAAAACCTTTGCCTTTTTTTCATCAAGGTTTTTTAAAAGAGAGAAAAAAAAAACCCCTCTCTACTAAGGTTCTTTCAAACCTTTCAAAGGTGCTCTTTAAACCTTTCTATAAGGTTTTCTTTAAACCTTTCGCTCCAAGGTTTTCCAACTGGTTTTTAACTAAGCACTCAAAGGTTTCTGCCCTCATTTCTTTATAGAAAACCTTTCTATAAGGTTTTCTTTAAACCTTTCCCTCCAAGGTTTTCCAATTGGTTTTTAACCAAGCCCTCAAAGGATTCTGCCCTCATTTCTTTAAATCTCAAGGAAAGTGGAGCAAGAAATTATTTATGCCATTCTCACTTGGGAAGTCCAAGATATGCACAATTTGTGAAACCAAGCAAATCAACGCATCAAGCATGAAATCAAATCCTCAAATTTTTTGGTGAACTCATGTGCATGGAAGTCATCTATCGTATTGTAATGGAGTCTCATAAGGGCACTTATTTATCAAAAATGTAAATCACCCTTGTGTTGATAAATAAGTGGTAAGACCTCTCCTAAATCAATGTTCACATTAGTGTGTGTATTTTTGCATCATGATGAAGTGGAAGGTGAAAGCAAGAAGCATATTGAGAAGCACATGCATATTGAGAAGCACATGCATAAGCTATTAAAACATGGGTGGCATCCATGTGTTGGTCTATGTGGCAACTAGACTAAGGAAGATAGCGTGATTGGAAGGAGACATTTATGCATGAAGCGTGTCTACCACGAGAAAGGATTGGAGAAGCACGAAGATGCAATGTAATGAAGAATGGTACATCCAAATCCCACTTGAAGATTGTCTTTTGCAAGAAGATGGTTTCACCAAAGTGAAGACAATGCATCCTTATGCAATCCCCCTACTCCAATCTACATAAGTCCAGAAACAATCGGCAATTTCTCCACCTTTGGAATCTTACAAGTACTTTCATAATGCCACTCTTCATCTTCACACTTCCTCTTTCTCTCCTCTCCTATACACTTCCTCCTACTATAATCTCTTCCTTTCATCTTGCTAATCTCGTTCATTTCTTGCATCCACGCTAACTTGAGCTTTCAGCCCCACTTACTCAAAGGAAGTATATGGATGCTTCTCACATCACAAACCATCCTCAATGGAACACATAAACCTCAAACATATTCCTTCTTTGCAAAAACAACACACAAGAGCTCATATTATGGTAATTGAGACACACACAAGAAGCAACATCATCATATAAGCTTTGCTTCAACTCCAATTCACCACCAACTTAACCTCACCCTAGTCGACATTTTTTCCATGAAGAAGCCTCATCTCTCAGCATCATACTAGGAGATAAGGACATACTCTCATGTCATGCCATGAAGATTTGGACCACCATCTACTCATGTAAATCATTCCATAATGGTCCTAGTGCTTATATTTCCATTGTGCTACTAACCACCTCATGTTGAAGGGTACACACCACTGAAGAACCTTTACATTTCCTATCACTTTCCATGCTACCTCAACAACCTGACTACCAAGCTGTCCACCACTGGTGTTGCCCTATAGATCGGTGTGTTAACCACATTGGCTAACATTACTCTAAAACAAGAAGCAACTTCTTCAAGCCATATTTTTGTATCATGCAATATGCTTCATGCAAAACGATTTTGGGAAATCTCCAAGCTTATGATTTGTGTAATGCCAGAAGATAGTCAAACACTGAGCTTACAGCATGTAATGCCGATGATGAACATTACTTGGGCCGAGAATTATACAAATGAGTCTTGTATATAAGACATTTCGACTAATGAGAAAAGACATAATCCCATTCTCAGAATTGAGTTTGAGTCTTCTTGCTCTTGTGATTAAAGTTACTTGTATGCTTTCTCTTCTTCTTTGTTGCATGCATGCTTAGGGATTGTGTGGGTGAGTGATGGTGTTGGTGTTGGTGTGGGTGTTGGTGTATGTTCTCTTCTCCCTCTCTCCTTCTCTTGTCTACTATCTCCTACCCTCACTCAGCGTGGCATCAAAGTAGAGGTTGAGCTTCCCATAGATCTCTCTCTATCTCTTTTCTCCCCACCCATTCTCAAAGCTCCTTTGTGGTGAGTGGCAAAGGAGGCAAGGTTGAGGACCCTAGCTCTCAGGAGAGAGTTACTCTACCAAGAGTGGCTTAAGGTGTAAACCGGTAAATCCATGCATTCTCCTCTCCTTCTCTCTATCTTACAAGTCTCAAGTGTTCTCTACTATGAACATCTTTGGCATTGATGCTGAGGAAGTGCCTTTGCTTTTAGGACCTCCTTAGGACTCCCTTGTTATACTTTACATTTGGAGTATTGACATAGCCCAGTTGGAGTGTAAAGAGCCGCAAAAATTGTCCAGTTGGAGTATAAAGAGCCGCAAAAATTGTCCATCTTTTACCCAATTCCCATGCACATAGCCACCTGAATATATACACGAGATCTATATATAATAAACACATAAGAACTGTTCTTTAATGAACCTGTAGTGAACCTCATCATCACTGACAACCCTCCGGGTGCATTTCTTGATAGGGAAACCATGGCGGGTGTAAGCTTGGACCATGGTATGACCCATCACCTAGATATTCCTGTGATTAAGTAGGAACCTTCCATGGCCTCACCTTCGACCACTCCACCCATTGATTCACACTACCTCGATCCCAAGTGCCCGATAGTGCCAAATCCCTCAAGCCACAAAGGCTATCCTGCTCCATTATAGCTATGGGACATAGCTATGCCAGCCTCGAGTCCACCATGTCCCCAACAATGTAATAATCTTAACTACCCCGAAAAAGGGATTTCAAGTAAATGTTAAAGAAATTAGTTGAAGTCTTCATGTTGGAGACGTACAGATACAAGCACACATTCCATCCCCATCACCTATGCACATCACTTACATATTTCACTACAGACATCACATTTTTTTCGCTTCTTGTGTCTCATGGCACACATAAACATATACACCTACAACTACCATCATCAATGCCAACCCTCCAAGTACATCTCTACATGGGGGGACCATGGGCGTTCAATCTTGGCCCATGGTATGACCCATCACCTTGGAGAACCCTCGACCTTGTAGGTACCTCCAACAAGCTTCGATACATATAAGCTCTGCTTTGACTCCAAATTACCACCAAATCAACCTGGCCTTGGATGACATTTTTTCCATGAAGAATCCTCATCTCTCAGAATCATATAAGCTGTGCTTTGACTTCAATTCACCACCAACTTAACCTCACCTCAGCCGACGTTTTTCCACGAAGGAGCCTCATCTCTTAGCATCAAACTAGGAGATCGGGACATACTCTCAAATCATGCAATGAAAATCCGGACCACCATTTGCCCATGCAAATCATTCCATAGTGGTCCTAGTGCTCATATTCTGCCAACCACGTGGTGTGGACCACTGTGCTACTAACCACCTCATGTTGAAGGGTCCACATCACTTCCAACCAATGGAGGCATAGCATGAATAACCTCTCCATTGCACCTATCACTTTCCATGCCACCTCAACAACCTGACTGCCAAGCTTTCCACCACTTTGTTATGCATCTAGCTGCTGCCATGCAGATCAATGTGTTAACCACATTGGCTAACATTAGTCTAAAACGAGCATCAACTTCTTTAAGCCAGATTTTTATACCATGTAATATGCTTCATGTAAAACGATTATGGGAAATATCCAAGCTTATAATTTGTGTAATACCAGAAGATAGTCAAACGCTGAGCTTACAACGTGTAATGCCAATGATATATAAGTCAATGGGCCCTTGAACATTACTTGGGCCCTTGAACATTACTTGGGCTAGGCATTATATAAATGAGTCTTGTATATAAGACATTTTGACTAATGAGAAAAGACATAATCCCATTCTCACAATTGAGTTTGATTCTTCTTGCTCTTGTGATTAAAGCTACTTGTACTCTTTTCTCTTCTTCTTTGTTGCATGCATGCTTAGGGATTGTGTGGGTGAGTGATGGTATTAGTGTATATTCTCATGTTCCTCTCTCCTTCTCTTGTCTCCTCTCTCCTGCCCTCACTCATCGTGGCATTGAAGTAGAGATTAAGCTTCCCATAGCTCTCTCTCTCTCTCTCTCTCTCTCTCTCTCTCTCTCTCTCTCTCTCTCTCTCTCTATGCTCCCCACCCATTTGCAAAGCTCCTTTTTGGTGACAACAAAGGAGGCAAGAATGAGGACCCTAGCTCTCCACAAGAGAGAGTTACTCTACCACGAGTGGCTTATGGTGTTAACTGGTAAACCCTTGCATTTTTCTCTCCTTCTCTCTATCTTACAAGGCTCGAGTGTTCTCTACCGTGAATATCTTTGGTATCACTATTGAGAGGAAGTGCCTTTGCTCAGGACTCTTTTGTTATACTTTGCATTTGGAGTATTGACATAGCCCAATTGGAGTTTAAATCCATCGATTTAACTCTTTCTTGTTGTTATTTTATGGTTTATGTCCTCTTCTTCTCTCTTACAAGGCTCAAGTGTTCTCTACCATGAATATCTTTGGCGTAACTGCTGAGGAAGTGCCTTTGCTTAGGACTCCCTTGTATACTTTGCATTTGGAGTATTGACATAAATCCATCGATTTAACTCTTGCTTGTTATTATTTTATGGTTTATTTTTCTCATCTTGATACACTACAACAAAATGATAGTATAACAGCATTTTCAACAACGTTAATATAACTACAAGCCTTGAAAAATGTTGGGGTCATTTCAGAGCTACAAATGTTGCTATATTCACTGCTAAGGAGTAGTGTTAACACTGCTACAACAATGTTATTAGCAATGAAATTTTGCTACTGGGCAATGAAATAATGCTACTGGGTAACGTTATTTTACTGTTATAAACGCTGCTCAGTAGCAAAAATAAACCTTAAAAAAAGGCTAGGGAAGATTGGGAAGTTCTCACAACACTCCCCAATCTTCCCTAGCTTTTTTTAGAAAGCTATTCGTCCCTGCTTTTTTTTTAAATAAAGAGATAGATGTAGAAAGAAGTGGATAAAAAAAATATATTCACTGAGTTCTATAACGATTACAAAATATTGATAAGGCTTTTAGCCATATACAAAATAAAGCTAAAGAGATGACTAATAATCATCCTCATCTTCATCGTCATACTCGTCGTCATTGACATATATAATGTAAAACTTTACAAATACAAAAAAAAAAAAGACAATTGCAATTCATACTTGGCAAATGTCATAATTATATTATAATACTTGGTAAAATTATATATATGAGTCCAAAAAGGTCATATACATAATAAAGCATAATGAAAATCTATGGAGTTAGGGGCTACATTAAGGGGTCCACATATCACTCATTTCAATTATTATTATCCCTTGCAACTCCACACTCTTCTCTCACATTTCCATTTAAACTTCTCGCTTGCACATTTACACCATAGTAACATGATTCTAAAACACAATAAAACTAACATAAGTAAAAATTAGTTTTGAAAAAACAAAGAGGTTATAGTTTTAGGAATGTACTTACTTGCCATACTTGCCAAGCATGGCCTCCGGAAATAACAATACATCCTTCATCTTGCACCCTTTCAAAGAATGCTTCCAAACCCTGTTGTAATGCAAAATCATATTCATCTTGTGTCGTGAGGTGGCCACTACTTCAATCTATAGACATACAAACAAATAAACATTGATTTTATGTTGTTATTTGAGGTAACATTTTTTTTTTAAAGATAAGATACAGTTCAAGGCAATATACTTATAAATATTGTTCGGATATCTGCTCCTCTTTCACGTGTAACATCGCACTGCAAGTTGTTTGCCATCTATCCATGCATAAACATAAATACTTAAAACTCTTATGCATGCATGTATATTAGATCTACATGCATGAGCTTCACGTCATATGGCACTACTGCATATCGATAGCTACCGACATGCCTTGGTAGCACTTGACATGCATTGAGAGTTCCTATTGTATGCATTGGGAGATCTCAATGCATGCCAGTAGCTACTAGGTAGCTCCTAGTGCATGCCGATAGTTACTAGCATGCATTGGGAGCTCTCGGTGCATGTCATAGTGGCTACTGACATGCCTAGGTAGCACCCGACATGCATTAGAAGCTACCTAGGCATGTTGACAGCTACCATCATGCTTAGGTAGCACTCGACACGTAATAGGAGCTCTCGGTGCATGCCGGTAGCCTACACGAGGCTATACATAAGGCTATGTGTTCATAGCTTGCATAAGAATATGCGCAAGCCTCATGCATAAACCTTATGCATAAGCCACCGCATACATGAGACTTATGTATTAGCTATATACATAAGCCTCATGTTTGCAGCTTATACATAAGTTTTATGCATGAGCTTATACATAAGCCTCATGTATGCGGCTTATGCATAAGGTTTATATGCGGCTTATGCATATGACTTTATACATGAGGCTTATGCATATGGCTAATGTCTATGCCTAATGCATAAGCTTTATGTATAATCCTCATGCATGAGGCTTATGCATAGGCCTCATGCATAAACCTTATGCATAAGCTACATACATGAGGCTTATGCATATGGCTAATGTATAGGCCCCATGCATGAGAACTCATGCATGAGGCTTATTCATATGGCTAATGCATAAGATTTATGCATTCATAGAAACCCTAATAGAGAGCTTCTACATAGAAAAACCCTAACCCTAACTTTTACATAGAAACCCTAATAGAGAGCTTTGATGGGGAGAGCTCTCCATTAAAGCTGTGTAGTAGGTTTTTATATTGAAGCTAGGGTTAGGATTAAGCTTCAATGAGAAGGGAAAAATAAGAAAATAAAAACTTAAAATAGAGAAAAGAGAAGGAAAATACTCACAAGAAAGCTTTCATGGAAAGCTTGTTTGCATAGGAGATGAGGGCATGAGGAGAATAGGGTAGGAGAGGTAGAAATGATAGCTTCGACATATTAAACCCCCAAGGTTTCAATTTTAGGACATTCAAATGATAAAATTGACACAAACGATGCAAAAGAAGCAAGAGTACTTTTTCCAAGCCACACTGTTAAGCAACATTTTGTTTTTTTATAGTATAGCAATTTTTCACTGCTAGAAATGTTGTTGATCAACAAAAAAGCATGAAGGGAAATACTCACAAGAAATATTTCATGGAAACCTTGTTTGCATAGGAGATGAAGGAAAAGAGAAGACATACCTTACTTGAGCTTAAGGAGGATAAGGTAGGAGAGGTAGAAGTGATTGATTAGACATAAACCCGCAAAACCCCCAAGGTATCAAGTTTAGAAAATTCAAATGATAAAATCAGCGCAAGATGGCAAAAGAAGTGAGAGTACTTTTTCCAGGCCAAGCTGCTGAGCAACCTTTTGTTGTTTTACAGTGTAGTAGCGTTTTTTTGCTAGAAATGTTGTTAAGCAGCGAAAAAGTGCTACTCAACAGTGCTAAAAGTCCCAACATTCCCCTTCCAAAAATGTTGCCATGCTCTCGATGTGTTGTAGTGATGCAATGGAGCATGAAGCAATCCTTCGGGCTCAAGTTACATGTTACAAGTAAGTGTTCAATTCAATTTCCTTTGATTTTGGCTAGATCCTTTGATTTTGGCTAGATCCTTTGATTCTAGCTAGATCCTTCTTACATTGCAATTTTATGAGTTTTTGTTCATCTTAGTACTTAATCTCACCACATTAATCTTTGTAAAAAAACCATTAGGTTAAATTGTGCATATCATTAGATAGGTTAGGGAAAGCTAAAGCATGCTATAAAATAAAATTTAAGAAATTCACACAATTAGGGAGAAACAGACGACAAAATTTAGACTTTTAGACCAAAATACAAAAAACTACTCTTTGGTTTTCCTATGTATGTGCTCAACTGGAACTAGGTACGCATATTCTCAAGTCTTAACATACATTCATAAGTTTAACAAGGAAGATCTACATAATAATCTCATTAAGGAAGGGTCAGATAATATTCTTCACATAAATGCTCACATAATGACAGAACAGTTGAAGCTGACCACTGACCATCACATGGCCTTGACTTCCACTATTGCAAGTGGCAGATCTATTAAAATTATGTACACATGTGCTAAAGTGGAAATGCACATTCTCATAATGATAAAACAATTGAAACTAACCACCACTGACCATCACGTTGCCCTGACTTCCACCATTGCAAGTGGTAGATCTATTAAAATTATGTACACATGTGATAAAGTGGAAATGCACATTCTCACTTCTGAACATATGTTCACAAGTTTGTAGGCATCCATCCATGCACGTTCACATCTCAGAATGCATGTTCACAAACCATATTGGACTAGGCACGTTCTTGATTCCCCACATGTTCCTGACGCTACAAATGCATGTTCACAAACCATATTGGACCGCACATGTTCCTAGTTCCCCACACATGTTCCTAACGCTACAAATGCACGTTTCTGCAATGGACATTGGGTTTAATCTTCCCTCACCCAATCCTTTATGTCTGCCCACAATGCCGGTGTATTGCGTAACAATGGTCCTAATGTCATTTGGACGACGATGGTGGACAGTACGGCTGGCGAGACTGCCTACGTCTCTTGGCTCCCTGGCAAATGAGGGCTCCTTCCATGTGTTTATCTCATATTAACCCCTAGGGAATGAATGAATGGACAATTCTTGCTCTGCTTTCTCAAACATTCTTACTATCAGGTCACTATATGAGTCCCTCCCTCGAATGCTTCTAGAATTGGAGTAGGCACATCCAATTTTCTTTCCCATATCAGCTAATGTCTTGGATACATTGTATCCCTGACCTTGTTAGCCCTTAATTTGGCTTCATGAATTTGTTTTCAGTATTTGGATATTCACCAATCCTCTTAAGGGTTACTGGTCTCTCTTTTTGGGTTTCTTGAGTATTCTCATCTGGTTTCGACGCTTGGTCGCTCCCTTCCTTTGATTGGGTGGATCCGGTGTCAATGGTATCTTCTTCGGATCCATCCTAGATTGTGACCATAGTGTCACCTTTGCCTACTTTTTTCACTCTTCTCCTTCTTCCCAACTTTAGAGGTTGTAACACCTACTGGATTTTTCCCTTTGTCCCCTTGTTTTTCTTGTGCTTATGTCAAGACATTTAGTGGCGTGATGTTACCAGGTTGCACATTTATGATCCTGAGAGTAGCATGGTTAGAAGTAGAAGCAGAACCACTAGCGCGATATGGACAGTCTTTATCAAATGATCAACCCCACACTTAACACAAGTAAATGTTGGCATGTCATTACGTTGTGTTGCCTGAGCTTGGTGCACATGAACCACATTCTTATTAGGACAGTCTGCTATTCAATGAGGTCCACCACAACCAAAACACTGTAGTGGCCCCCCTCTCATAGTTGAGTTTATGTCTTTGCCTTTCCATTTTACCATGGTTTGGAACATTGGTAGGGGCGTATTATTCTGTAAAACATAAAACTATGGCGCAATCTCCATGGCATCCTCATAGTAATCATTATTGATTTCTACCCACGCATGACTTCACCCTCATCATCCAAGGGCTCCTCAATCAACACCTGATTGAGGAGCCCGTGGAAGAGTCAAGTTTCAAGTTGATGAGAAGAAAGGTATATCTGATTCCACTACATGACTAGAATTAACCCTTACACTTTTTGGCGCAATCTCCATGGGATCCTCATAGTAATCATTATTGATTTCTACCTCACGCATGACTTCACCCTCATCATCCAAGGGCTCCTCAATCAACACCTGATTGATTTTAGCCTATGGTGATAGAATAGGTGGTTAAAAAGATGATGTATCCTGTATCCGAAACATCCCTCTTGGTAAGTAGGATGGGTTTGGTGGCCCTGCAGCCACAGTGGTTTACACAGGTGGTGTTGGTAAGGCTAGTGGCACTCTGGGTGCCGACAATTGTGCTACAGGCTGGAGTCTCTTAATTGAGGGCATTTTGTAGTGGTGTGATTCATTCTACAAAGGGAGCACCATACCAGATCTCTTCGGGGAAGATACCACTAGATCTTGTAGAGAAAGATGGTTTTTCTTCCTCTCCAAAACCAGACAGTCGTAGCCCTTCTTCCATGGACTCTTCATTACTTGTATCAACAGTGGTCACATTCCTTTGAGCTGAAACACTCAATTGAGTGCTCACTGAGTGGCCTGAACCAACACTCTTTTGATAGGAAGATCTTGGGTGATTAGATGCACTATCGTCGGGGGTTAGATCGTCTCCAATGAGTTTACCAGACCTCAAGTGCATGAGAATGTGATTTGACAGGCTAAATCACTACTCCAATTAGAGTTTCATAGGTTTCTGTTGAACTGGGTTTTTGGGTCGTGAAACCACAGATTGTAGTTCGCACTGTGAAGCAGCAGGAAATAGTTCATGCCGTGAAACGTAAATGGTTCATGTCATCATGAACTGTTTCTGCACTTTCACTGTGTTTAATAGACACTCTGAATTTCAGGTTAATGTCACCTTGATCTGAGCTAGTTGGACTCCAATCACACAATTAAGGTACTCCCCTAACTTTAGTCCAACAATCCTTATTTCATGAACTAGATCCATATCTGACAATTCACGTCATAAAACCGCAGAGGATAGTTCACGTCGTGAATTAGTAAGCCAGGGTTCATGCCATGAAACAGGAAATGTTTCACGTCATGAAGTGATGAATGGTTCACATCGTAAAACCGTACGTGGTTCACGTCGTGAACTCATTAATGGTTCATGCCGTGAATTATCTTATTGCTAATTCATGGGATAAGATTCCTTTAGATCCGTTGTGTCAGAGGTGTCAAGATAAGGTATCTATTTTTGGCAAGGTAATCTCGAATCTTGCAATGTTGATTGCGAAAGGCGATTCATGCCATAAAGTAGCAAGAAATGGTTCACGTCGTGAATTGTTTTCTGCACTTTCACCTGTTAAATCTCCGCGTGAACAGAATGAATTTTGGAGTGTAATTTACCTATCCAAATGTTCCCAAATGGTTGTGCTAGGAGTAAGGAATGTAATATAAGTTATAAGCATAACCATTGGCTCCTTATTTTTATAATTTTTGTGATTTTTTTGAAAAAATAGAAAACAACATATCACACCTACTCATTCACGGTAGCAAGTTTTGTGATAGAAACATCAAAATTAAAAGAAAAAATAGTGCAACTTTCCTCTAGGATAACCCAAGTACTCACCCACACACCAAAACACACGATTTCTCACAACTCTTCTCTACTAGAGTGGCCTCTTCCACCTGTTTGTGCATTAGTTTCATGTTGTTAACCATGATTTCTGTTTCCAAAACAGCTTGCACCTTGAACTCTAAATGAAGATCTGGCTGTATCTCTACACGTGTTTATGTAGAAGGACTACTCATATATTTTCGGAAGATGATTTACTCCTAACATTCATCTCCTTTATGATGAGAAGGGCTAGAAGGCCCTCAAAGTTTAGAAAGTTTTCCCGAGTTTGGATAGATGTCTGAAACTGATGATACTCTTTGCCAAGCCCATTCAATGTGACTGTTGAACCAAGTCATCGTCATCAAATTGGAGCTCCAATACAAGCAAGGGCCCTTTCACTTTTAATGGGTAATCACTAATACTCACCTTATTATGCAGCTCTTGCTTTAATTGAGGGTGCACTGCTAGAGGCATAGGTGGGAAGCCCTGAATTAAGCTCTACTAAGGTTAAACCTATGTTAAACCGAGTTAGTTTAACAACCTTATGATAAATTAATAATTGATACAACCAGAACAAAGACTGAGGATAAAGTGTAGTTTGAATATATGATACACTCAGGATAAATTAATAATTGATACAACACGAACAAAGACTCACAATAAAGTGTGTAGCTTGACCAAATTTTGTACCAAATTGTATCCCTATGGTCCTGGAGATATATTTTTTGATTCCGTGTATGCTACTATGGCGGAACTCTCGCCTCTGCGTCCTCTTTTACTCGTCTTCCACCACACCTTGCTTTTGACGGGGCTTTCATTTCTGTCAGTTACTGTTGTTGCAGCACCCACCATCACCAATCTGCTGGGCGTCGCGCCCCAAGGTGTCCACCATCGACATAGCATTTTTTTTAAATAGGGTTTTTGGGGTTCCAGATCCTGATGTGTGTGCGCGCTTTATCTTAGGGTTTTCAGCTTCTAATATGCAGATGTGGATTATTACAAAAACCGCCCCTTCATCTGGTGCAAAGACGGATTCAGAAGCTTTTCTGCGGAGCGCCTGAACGATGACTTCTGCGACTGTCCTGATGGGACCGATGAGCCAGGTTTCACCCTTTCTTTCTTTTGGTTAAACATCAAGAAAATCCCTCTTTTGGCTGCATTTTTTATCCCTAAAATATAAACTAGCAAATTATGAATAACATCAGACCTTACTTATTTGTTTACGATAACAAATCTTCTTCAAAGAGTTGATTAGTTGACATATGTATCTTCCCCCCCATACATATACAGATACAAATATGTGCACATCCATACATTGTGTGTGTGTGTGTGTTTTGGGGGGGTAACATGTCACGCTAGAAACAGCTCTTTACTTTGTGCTTCTTGTCACAGGGACATCAGCCTGCCCAAATGGGAGGTTTCATTGCAAGAACCAAAAGAAGATGCCCCTATGGATATTTTCTTCCAGAGTCAATGATGGCATTTGTGGTAAGCAATGAGGATCATTTACTGTCCAAGCCATTGATTTTCAAATTCTTCAAAGGAAGCCATAGCTGTTAAAATGATAAAAGGTATTTAATACGGGGTCCAATACATCAATCAGGACAAGTGAAGACGGATCACAACACATCACGGTGCCACATCATCAAATATTTCTCTACATATATGCCAAACCTTCACATACATGACCACCCATGTCTTGCAAACGCATGCACTGAGTTTTGATTATGATTATGGAGTATCGATGGAACTTTGAAAAATGTACTTAGTTTTAAGCCTTTGCTAGGGTAAGCTCTTTGATCTCTATCTTTTTGATTTAATGTGTCACAGACTGCTGTGATGGGAGTGATGAATATGACGGGAAGGTGAAGTGTGTGCCTACTTGCCCAGTGGAGGTTGGCGATGTGTCAAGGAAAACGTTGCCTAGAGAAGCAGCAGACTTCAAAGGGAGTCTGGAAGAGGCGGTGTCAACATTAGCCCGAACGGATGGGGTGGAACTCTCAACATGGAAACGAGAAGAGATTAAGCTGAAAGATGCTTTTTATAAACTTAAAGGTGACCTTGAGTGCCCATTCATTTATACTTTTATATCAGGCAAGAGTCATCATTAGGCACTGTATCTTAGGCACACCCATGAATGTCCGCATGCTATGAGCAATCAGAAGCAACATGTGAGTATCAGAATATGACGGGAAGGTGAAGTGTGTGCCTACTTGCCCAGAGGAGGTTGGCAATGTGTCAAGGAAAACGTTGCCCAGAGAAGCAGCAGACTTCAAAGGGAGTCTGGAAGAGGCAGTGTCAACATTATCCTGAAAGGATCGGGTGGAACTGTCAACATGGAAACAAGAAGTGATTAAGCTGAAAGATGCTTTGTTAAAACTTAAAGGTGACCTTGAGTGCCCATTCATTTATACTTTTACATAAGGCAAGAGTCATCATTAGGCACTGTATCTTAGGCACACCCATGAATGTCCACATGCTATGAGCAATCACAAGCAACATGTGAGTATCATAATTTGGCAATTTTGGGTGTAACACTGAGCTTTCAATGCATGAGAAGGAGCTTCAACCTGTTTGAGAATCTTAGTGTTGAATAAGTGGAGATACTATCTTTACGGATAAACTTTTTGTGGTATGTGTAGATAACTCTTCCCTTAAGTACTTGCTGTAATCCATCTGATCTCAAATGTTGGTCTCATTGACACATTGCTATGACAGACTTAAAATTGTTGATGCTGTTGGAGATGGCTTTAATTGTGATGCTCTGGTGGCAATTCTATGGCTGGACACGCCGCGGAGGCCCTAGTTCAAGGAGGAGGTTGCCTCGTTGAGTGTACTTATACCGTTATGATTTGAAGTGCTGACCAGTTGTGGTTTGGGAGAAAATGAATTCGTGGATTGAGCTCAAACATTATTGAAAAGAGCTGTTGAATTATTCATTGGGAAGCATGGAGAGAAGTGAAGGGATAAAAAGAGAGGTTTAAGAAAAGCTGCAGCAAGTGAGAAAGGAGCAGGATAAGAGAAGCTAGTGTATATGGCATATATATGGTAAGCTAAGCATACAGATTGGGAAAGTTGTTAAGGTCTTGTGGAAGGTTAGAGGTGCCAGATCTGATGGAGAGGTCTTTACGCTGGCCATTACGAAATGTATACTTTATTGACGGTACAATTGTAGCCTACAAAAGAGTCTTATTTCTTATGAGTGGTTTATGGAAGTAGTTTTGCGTGGAAATGACGCTTAAATTTTGTTTGGCTCATGCCCTCATACCATATCCATAAAGAAGCTGGAGTTCACGAACTTGAGTTTTCAACAACGTAATCTGGACTGTCAAACTGGCCTCCAATTTCCTCCATCGGCCTGTCACCATCTTCATTAAGATTCTGTGCCTGGTGATCGCCTGTCAACACATGCCAGAATGATGACATGTCTGTCAGTCAGAATGCCTGCCTGCTCAGTGCTGTGGTCTTGCACCTCTTGCCTATCTCTGCTGTAACCGCCTCCCCCAACTGCAACATCTGGATTGGGCAGTTGGTCTGCCATTCTATTTTGGAATGATGGGTCACTGTTGCTGCAGTTCTCCTTTTGCTGAAATGGAATGTGTTATTCCCTAATACTCTCTAGTGGTAAGATTTTTTCTGCGCATTTTTGGGCCCTCCACTCATATAGACGTTTGGTCTGCTGTACACAGCTAGTCAGATTAACCTTAAATTAACATGTCCATTGCCGTAGAAGTTTGTTAAACCTAGCTTTCTTTCGGGCGAATCCCAACTCCATAGTAGCAAGTAACTCTGTTTTGACTCAGCCAAGGACGCAACATGCTTTTGCTAAGCACCCCAATTTATGGAATGCAAGGTGGGGCGTCTTTCTTTCTCCTTGTGCAGCAGGCTGGAGTTCCACTGTGTTAATCTGGCAAGATTAGGGGAGCTTTGAGATTAAAGGAAGCCGACTCAATGATTATTTAAAGCAGCAGTAGTCACTATATAAGTGAGGTATGGGTTATTATCATTGTTGATGGACAATTTGTCTGTGCTTGGACCAAGAGAAGTCATACTCATGTCGTGGACATGGTGGATCACAAATAGTCTTGCTGAGGGCCTGTACACAAGCTCTGGTGGAATGGGACACCAGGGCTGATTTGGCTTGGATATGTGGGGGTGCCATGTAAGCCCGAGCTCATCAATCGGGAGAGGTCTGTGTACAGAGACCATGGTTGGATAGTGAGCTTGCCTGCACCCTTTCTATTTGGTGAAGGAAAGGACCTGTGTGTGTGGGGGGTCCATGGTGTGTGTTTGAAATTAAAATGGGAAGGGGAGGGTTAGCAACGGTGGGAAAAGGGAGGGTAAGTCAGAGGGAGGTAAGATAATAATCCGACAGGGGCGAAAGGGAGGGGTAAGTAGCTAAGATAATAAATCGCAGCAGTGCGGGGGGAATAACTAGATGCAGGAAAGGACCTGTGTGTAGGGGGTCCATTGATCGGGCGCTCGGAGCAGGGCATGAGTGCAAGTTATGTCGAGAATCCCTGGTATTTCTTTTGTGGTATTTGCCAAGGTTTTTATCCGTTTGAAAAGGTATGGTGGCTTTCTCAATTTTCTGTCATGCATGCTTAAAAAGTGTGGTCTTGAGGGTAGGAGAGAGAGAGTGTGCGTGAAATAGGGTGTATAGGGGAGATGTGTGATTCCATGGTTATTTTGCATGTGGGAAGTAGAAATCCTAGAGTCAGCCCGCCCTTCTATAGGAAGGGAGGCTGTTTTTATGGGCACACTTTTAGACAGAAAAGAAGTTTGCGTTGCTTAGCAAAGGAGAGAGAGAGAGCTTGTTGACAAGATTGTCTTTTATTATAGCATGAAGCTTGTTACAATGGCAATAGCTAGCAAGGGGAGTTGTACAATGTGCTTGGATTGGATGATTAAAGTGAATAGAAGAGGCTCCCTTTATATAGTGATGTTGGGAAATTGGCTGATTGCTCATAGAAGCTCGCCGATTGCCCACAACCTAAAAAAAAAGAAATTGGATACAACCCATAAAATAGGCATTGAGATGTACGATATTCTAACACCCCCTCTACAACTCAGTGTGTGCAAGAGTTTGAAGAAGATAAGCTAATGAAGATACAACCATGGACCCTCCAGTATTGCAGATATCGAAATCACCTTGGAGAGAGCACCCACCAACCTGTTTTCTCAAAACACAATGCCACCGCGAATAGCAAAGAATTTCCATGTTAGTGTGCAATGAACTCCAAGAATAAGATGATGAGCTGTTGGACACACCACACCCATTATCCCCTAATAGTGGATTGTGAACACATCACGTCTCAAAACCTCAAACAATGAACTTAGAATAGATCTTGTCCATAGTCTTTACTACACCAAAGATGACCTTGTCTTGTTAGATTTTTAATGCTTGAAACTCCAACTCATGGTTTCCATGCACTAGAAAATGGAGTTGCTACCAGTCCCCTCTCCCACCGACAAGTCTCCTTTGGTTGGAAGCACATGGGACAAACATAATGTATACTAGAGAAGTACACCATCTTGGTCCTCCCAAGCTAGAATCGCCTTGGGAGCCCTAGATGAGTCACTGGAAGTATATGTATCATTGTCGTGTGTTGTGTCTTTGTCCTTCTTGTATGATGAAGACTTGCCCTTGGTCTTCTCCTCCTTCTTGGACAAACAATCCTCAAGAGAGATGTCCTCTCTTCCCACATGAAAAGCGACTCCGACCTTTCTTCTGAACTGAAGTAAGTGCTTGATTTAAAGTGTCTGATCTAACGTGTTAAGAGGCATCTTGATCTTACGCTGAGAAATGAGGACACTCTTCTTCCAAGAGAAGGGAGCTAAGGTCATGAAAATCCAGTTGAGTGGTTCCAATCAAGTCCCAAACCCTAATAGAGGAGCAGAGAAAGAACAATCTTCATCCAGCGGGCAAGGGTACTCAAAATAGTAAAGATAGTAAGGACAATAAGTCTTAGAGAAACTCAGGTAGGCAAGAGAAACACATAGGCCACGCCTATAAAGGTGCCTCAGGAGAAGGCCAACGAGGGCATTATTGGAGGTTATCTCCACGTAGAGGAGCACCAAACACAAAATTGTTGTTTTTTTAAATCATCAAGTAGGCCATGGTAAGAAGGATTACACTAAGTGGAAAGCTAATAAAGCCATCAAAGCATCTTCTTCTATTATAGTGGTTGCTATGCTAGCTAAAGCTACATCTATCCCTTCACCTTCCAACATGATGGCTATGGAACTATTACCCTCTTTGAATCTAGCACCCTAGAGGTATTGGATGATAAGTAAGAGGGAGATAATGAAGGGAAGATGAAAGCTCTCATCCATGGTTATGGCATAATAAAGGGACACATCAAAGGGACAATGGTTCGTTATCCTATTTGAGATGGGTAGCTCTGAGGATGCCATCTCTCCACAGTTGGCTCTACGAAGATAAGCTGTACATTCTATCTCATAATTTAGTTATGGCCGCGGGTTTACACCTCTGGTCTCCACACATATTACTCATAAAGCTCAATAGTTTAAGTTTATGTTCAAAAGGCGACATTCAAGCAATATTTCATTGTTTCACCAATTTTGGGTTGTGATGATTCTTAGCATCCAGTGGTTCCAAGAGCATACACACATTCTTGATTGGTGGCAAGACACCTTCACCATTGTTGATGGTTACCTGAACCTGGTATAATCCACGAGAATAGGAGCATTCAAGGAATCCCTCTCATTTCACATGTACAAGCCTAGACAGGTCACAAAAAAGGGGCTGATTATGTGTTGATTTATGTCTATGCCAATAGTCCGTTGCTATTAACACCCTTAGAAAAGAAGTTGGCAAGTCTCCTTCCAAAGTTCCAAGATATCATGTTGATCGAGGTCCTCTAGCCCAAGCTCCCACCCAGTTACCTTGAGGATCATCACATTGAGTTGGTCCCCTCGGGAGGACAAAGCCTATCGCCTTTCTAAGGCATTAGAGGGTGAATTGGAATAACAATTATCTTACTAGTTACTTTGGGTTGGATTTATCTGCCCATCATCCTCACCGTTTGCTACACCCATCTTATTCATGCAAAAGAAAAATAAGACTGCATGTTTATGTGTGGTTTACAAGGCACTCAATAAGCTCACAATCAAGAATAAGTTCCTAATGCCCAAAATAGAGTACATTCTAGAGTGTCTTAATGGTGCTGAATATTTTTCTAAAATAGATCTCAAGAGTGGCTATCACCAAGTTTGCATTTTTATAGCCAACATTCCAAAAGATGCCTTTTTGCATTGAGCACGAACACTACGAGTTTGTAGTGATGCCATTTGGCCTTCTCACCAATGCATTAGCGTCATTCAATAATATGATGTCTTGAATATTTATTGAGCTTATTGGAAAGTGTGTATTTTTCTTTTGGAATGATATACTAATCTTTTCTACCATAGCAAAGCAGAGCATGAGTAGGATATGGAGGTCTTACAACTTTTGTGAGATAATGAGCTCTACATTGATGTTCCTAATGCTCTCAGTCACGTAAGTCATCCATTCAGACTCCACAGGGGTCAACTATGCTAGGATTTCAAGGAAACTATTTGGATAGCATGAAGACACAATACGCAGATTCGGTGGAATTCAAGACTTCGTAAATTTTGGCCCTCAATTCAAAACTGAGTCATTATACAGTCTTAGATGGTGATTATTTTATAAAAACCGGCTATGCATACAAAGGGAGAAAAGATAGACACTTCTAAATGATGCCCATGATTCTTTGGTTGGAGACCATTGAGATATCAACATTACCTTAGATAAGTGAGAGCGTTTATTCTATTGGACAAAGATATTGGACAAAGATGCGAAGAGATATCTACCAATACGTCAAGGCATGCTAGATTTGACAAAAAGTGAAAGTTCCACACTCAAAGCATGCTAGGTTGTTGCAATCTTTGCCTATCCCCGAGGGAAACTTTTGAGAACAACAGCATGGACTAGGAATACACAGTGCTTGACCGTTATCAGAAAGTTTTGCATGCTCATTCCATGTAAGTAGATGACGACAACAGAAGACATAGCTGGCTGGTTCATTCTCCTTTTGGTTTGTGGTTTGCCAAGGACAATTACTTGGAGATAGAGATCCAAAGTTTACTTCTCATTTTTGGAGAGCATTACTTTGGGACTAAACTATAGTTGTCTAGTGCATTTCATTCACAGGTAGATGGTCAAACATCAGTTTATAATCAACTTGTCTTCAATGTTCTCAAATAGTATTGTCATAACAAGTAGTCAAAGTGGGTACATGCAATCCTCAATTGACATTCATCTTGTTTTGGTAGGACTCCATATGAGGCAACATTGCCATTTCTCATCTCTGCTTAACAAGAATGGTGTCACCATCATTAGTCGCCAACAAGACCACATAGGAATTCGTAAAGATTAAAGGAGCGCCTAACCAAAGCACAAGAAACATACACCCGACAAGTGCAGAGATGCCAACTACAAGGAGGGAGATCAAGAATTTCTCTACATCATGAAGTAACAATTAAAGCAAGTGGGCAATCATTGTCCCCAACTCTTCAAAGTTTTGATGTGTTTCCTATTGTAAGGAAGCTCAATGATGTCTCTGTGAAGTTGAAATTGTCAGATAGTTGGACTGTGCATGATGTCTTCCATGTTTCATGGTTAAAGCTATATGTTTGACCATCCTGACAAAGTGGTTCCGAGATGAGTAGCAACCTCAAGTGGTAATGAATTCGAAGTCATTGAGCCCGAGTACATTCTCCTCCATAAGTAGAAGCATGGTTTCGGTTGAAGAATCAGATAGTTCTACAAAGTTCAGAGACCGAGGCACCCACGAAGTCGTTTGCCTTGACAAGGATTTCTTCCAAGAGTACCCCCAGTTATTGGTGGCAGACTACTTGGAGGCCATGCAACTATCGCCAAGCTAAAAAGGAGGAAATGTCACATGAACCTTGCACTGAGGTACAGTGTGACACATTGTCTCATCATATACTTATATAAAATTATTACCTTTTTAGGAATATTTATCATAGACCGTGACCCCATTGTGAGCCCTTTTCTGGGAAATGTCAGGCATAAGCTACGTAGGTCAATCTCTTAGCCTTAGGTGTCATGGTGGGGTCAGTCCCTTAACCCAATTAGAGAACAAGCATTTAGGTCATCTAAGGTTAGTGCATGAAAAGTCAGTCCTTTAGGTGCATACACAAAGCATATAATAATATATAGAGGTATTAAGGTTTTAGACCACCCTGGAGGGGCCAGCCTATGAACCTTGGGCTCATGGGGCACCATAGGTTGCACCTTATATGTTTACCAAGGCCTTAGCAACTAGTCACCAACCCTTCAGGGCGGCCTAGAAACCCTATCGACCGAGTGTAGTTATACAGTCGTCCAATAGCCAGATATGCGAACGTGTGGAAAGTGTGAGAATTTTTTATGTTGTTCACATCATGTGGGGAATTAAAAATAGGTTAACATCATGTTAGAGCCATCGACCACAATAGCTTTTTTTCACTACATAAGAAGCCCCACTCTTCCTTGCATAAACCATCTCATAAATCTTCATTCAGCAATAGAATCAATGTAGAACATGTGTGCCTAGAGACCTAGGTCTTTTGCATGCACAAATCTCAACCAAGCACTTAATGCTTCAGTCCCCATAGGTAGCCCCGAAGTTTTTTGAACATGGATTATGCTAAACTCTTTCTACCTTACATGATGACATATTCTCAAGAATATTTTTTGCCTTGCCTGATGGCATATTAGAATAAGTGACCTGTTGAATATCTATGTTTTCTTATTATTGAGGATGTAAGAATATCCTACAACATACATGGCATACATTGGGCTAGTAGAGATAAATTATTAACTTAAAAATATAAGAATAATCAACATTCATAAAAGAAATCAAGAAATAATTACCTTGCATCTTTGAATCTCCTTTTCAAGCACCTTCTCCTACCTTTAAGGCTTCATTATTGGATAGTTTTTTTAAAAGTGTCTTTCTTAAGTAGTTTTCTTCACAAGATCCTTCACACAAGAAGCTTCTAATAGTTCCTCTAGCTCTTTCACAATATCTTGTAATTTTGTAATCTTTTTGGATGATAGAAGAGTGGTAATGGTAACGGATTCTCAAGACAAGTTCTTAGGTGGAGTGCTATAACAAAGTTGTACAAGGTAGTGCAGAGAGCTAATGAAACCATATGAGATTACATCTTACGCATTTAAACCCTGAACTCACAATGCAAGAACTGGGAGAAACTCAATGATGTGCAAATGAAGCAATGTTTCCTCATGGGGTTAACTTTTTTTTGCACAATTTAATCATTGTCTCAAATCCAGATTCTTTTGATCAATATTGCAAAGAAGCAATCCATTTGGATGATATCATAATGGAAGATTTGATATAAACTCTTCCTCGTCTAAAGCAGTGAAGGCAAGTAGCAAAGAGACATTAATCTTTGAGATGTCGATTGTAAAATTCTATGATTCCTTACTTGAAAACTTAGGAAGTCACTACAAGAAAGGAGATGAACTAAATTGCAGCAACCTTTAAAATCCTTTTCTCTTTGTAGACCTAATGTGTTGTGCCACCATCCAATCCACATTGCATGTAAAGCTAGGCTTTCTAGATTGTATTCATTACAAGATGTTTGGTCGTGACATATCGCAATGTATGTATTCTCATGCAATGAGTGCACAACCATCACCTCAAAACCAAGGATCCCCATGCACACATATAGTCTTCTTTACCTAACCAAAAGCAAAAGTAAGGATAGAAGCTGCTCTAAGGAAGCAATGTGGAATGCACCTGAAGCTCTTGATGCCACAATACCCGTGTGACCAATGTGCCATCAATCACTTATTCATAGACTACCCAAGGAGAGATGCTTATTTGCAAGCTACCTTGTAATACCCAACTCTCAATATCTTAAGTATGCAGAAGGAACACTTTTCCATGGTTCCACTCAATGTGCTCACACGATTGCAAGCCAAGGTGTAAGCGAAAGCCAAAAAGCTTGCAAAATAACACTCCACACAAGGGATGAAGAAGAATATCTCAAAATAATAACTAAAAAAACATTCATAACCTCCTATAAACCCAAGAAAGCAAAAGCTGCATAAACTTAAGAGGTTAAGTCTAAACCTCAAGACAAATGAAAGTTGCCTAAAGAAAGGATAAACCCAAGGGAGGTAAAAGCAACACAATGCAGAGGAATTAACACCAAGGACCCGCTGTATGCAAACATTGCTACAAGCACTTAAAAGAAAATTTGCTCTCATCTTGCCGCATGGGAAAGAAAAATGGGAACCTGCTAGTGATTCGAAGAAATATAAAATGAAGAAACGAGATCTAGCACCTCATCTAGTGCAATTGAAAGTTAAATCAAAGAACTAAGACCCAACCCACCAAGAACAAAAGCCTTATTAAATAACACTCTCAAGAAACCATGCTTAAACTAGTCGAAGTGTTGATTGAGTCACCAGCTAACATTGAACCACATCAGCCAGCTAACATTGAACCACATCTTGCTAAACCCAAGAACATTCCCCAAAACCAACCCAAAGAGGAGTACCACTTTTCTTTTTAAGAGGAAGAGGTACTACCTACCGAAGTGAGTCACCAGCTAACATTGAATTACATCTTGCTAAACCCAAGAACATTCCCCAAAACCAACCCAAAGAGGAGTACCACTTTTCTTTTTAAGAGGAAGAGGTACTACCTACCGAAACCGATCCATTAAACCATGATGTTGCATGAGAACCTCGAAGGTCTGCATAAGCTTCTAAACAAGTCTTAGTTACTCTTTGGGAACAAATCTAGGAATGAAGATTCGATTCCTCTATCTCACAATGAATGGGAAACTGAAACTGCAAACTGAGACATCCATGATTCCAGGTGGGTCCTTTGTTGAGGTCGAAGGCAAGGCCTTGGGGTCCCTCCTAGTAGTGTTCCCACTGTGGAAAGGCTTCCACAAGTGTGAGGAGGAGGCTAAAAAATTGGATGGTGGCCACTATTGCTGGATCAAGAACCTATCATATTTGGTGATGAAGGCATTAATCTTCGTCGCAATCATGTTGGCCTCTGTGCATAGGCTCTAGGGAAGTTGAACTACAATTCAGGGTTCTCCTTTTGCTTTGTTCAGAACAAGTCCCAAACCCAACGTCTGCGGATGAGGAGGTACGTAGGATTAATTCAAAGTGTGTGAGGAGCCTTGCACTACTCCATCAAGATGTATGGTTTGAGGAGGAAGGGGCATCGCCACACTGGTTGCTCGCCCATGAGTTTAAACGTGATGGGCCGATCATCAAATTGGGGCTATTTGTACCCGTCGTGTTGTTGGTGTGGATGTTGGTGCGTCCAGGCAACGTGTTTGGCATTAAGGTAGGGCTAGAGGACATGGGTCCGTGAGCTTGGTGATGGGGGCCTATTGGAGCTGTCGACTAAGCAAGATTCAGATGGCCTACTTGAACTCCATACAATCCAAAGAGTTTCTTCAATTGAGTGGCTTGAGAGGTGGATCCACCTCTTTGTGCTCTTACAAGGGTTGCAGTGGGATCTCGCCTTCCTCCAATGGGGTAGGTTAAGGGAGGTTGGCTGGAAGATGTGGCGAAGGTGGAGCAGATGATGAGGAGGGAACGGTACCAAGGGAGGTATCAAAGAAAGTAGTGGGACATGTCAACCGAGGAGCAGGTAGATTCTTGGGGGGTACATGCAATCCCAATCCCAGATGAAGGGATGAAGGCGGTGATGGTGGTGTGGGTGAGGGGGGTGGAGAGGGAACATGAGGGGGTTTTGTATAAGGCGAGGGAAAAAGGGGTAAGATGGTGGTTGAAGAGGTGGAAGGAGTGAAACCGGTGCCCAAGAGGATGTTGGTGTGGGGGGTGGGAGGTTCCAGGGAGTGGTGGTGGGTACCAATGTAGGGTAGGTTGGGTGGGGGTTGAGAGCTCGAACCGGGGTGGGAGTGGTGATGTGGTGGGGCGGAGGGTGACGAGGAGTGGATCAGTTCCTGTTGGGGGCTCATTGCTATCATCCCCACCATCATTTGTTTGCCGTCGTCGTCTTCATCGAGGCCGTGGGACAATCGTTTGGAGGAGAAGTTACAGGCTTCCCATGCCTCGTCGATGGATATGTCGTATGGGAAGGCCACATGGGAGTCATTAAACTTCACGATTCCGGTGGTGGCGGATGACCTCCATTTGGATGTAGCAATGTTGGTAGAGGACTAAGAGCCCATATGGGTTATAAGGTGGGAGGTCTCGAGGCGAAGTGCTTTATAAGCATAGTAGACGATCGACCAACCGAGCCTTTCCAGGGTGACAACGGCCTTGGAGGAGTCATATGGATATGGGCAGAGACCATGTGGAACAACAAGATCAATGGTGGCGTCATCGTAAGTGGCATGCCCATACTCCAAAATTGTTGCCCAGTTGCCGAGTTGATGAGGTTTGCGACAAGGGGGTGTACAGGGCGCGTGACAAGGGTAGTAGGGTGGGCAAAGGTAATTTGGTTCTGGAAAAAGCGTGACCAGGAGGTTGATGGAGGGGCCAAGGAGTTTGTTGAGGAGGTAGGTGAGCGTGGGGTTGTCAATGAAGACATTATTTAAGGATACCTTGGCTTTCTTTGAGAAACCTAGTCCCTTTATGGGAAATATCTTTGTGATCATGACTCCAAGTTGATGGGATATTTCCAACATTGGATGTTCAAGAAATTAGACATGGAGCTAAGCTTAAGTTTAACTAATCATATCTTTGGATTTCTTTGAGGAACCTATTCCCTTCAAAGATTTGACTATTTACATTCATTTACCACCGAAAACAGGTTCAAAATTTAGGAAAAGATTTAACGAGAGAACTAGTAAATACTTAACAATTCATATAGGTTGGGTGACAATGTTCTTTGAGAGAGTGCCACATCATTGAAATGCAAAGATCTTGGGTTCAATCCATGTCCACCACATCCACGAGGGTTTTCCTTTCAGTACCCTCTAGTGCAACACTTGCAAACTAAATTCATTTTAAAAAGTCTTGTATTGTTCTAATATAAATATATTTTGGTACATGTAATATAATGTATATAGATTTTATATTAATGAAATTGGAGCAAATTGGGAAACCAAAATCCCAATCTTACTTTTTATCACTTTTCTAATTCGTTGCTATTGTTGCTAAGCATAAAAAATAGTAGCAAGCCCATAGCAACACGTGCAACATTCAATTTCAAATTAACTACAATTAGCTTGACACATGTCTAATATAAATCACGCTAAGATGATGGCATTTTTTACTTATGTATTTTTTGTTGTATTAAGATGATAGCATTACCTACATTTTCACATAAGTTGTATTGGGTTCATGGTTTGAATCTTGTTGTAATTTTACTTATAAATCATAGTAATTAAGGTGAAATATTTTTTAATGACAAATCAATGGTTTGTGGCTCATTTCTCCAACATAGGTAATCCATTCCCTACATAGGCAATTGAATGTTTCATAGATAAGGAATCCCTAAAAAGCAAGTCATGGTTTGAATCTTGTTATAATTTTACTTATAAATCATAGTAATTAAGGCCCATATTTCCTGGACACACGAGCATTGTGTAATTAGATATAGCAAACTGGCATTGAGATAACTTGGAAATCTCTTAAAATTCCCCATATATTGTGAAATTCCCTGTTAAGTTAACAATTACAAGTTCCTTGTTTATGAGCTGCTGATTGGAGATAATTTTCCCTCTAGCACTTGCTTCTCGAGACAATACGCATGATTAGGGGAAGAGGTTTTACGCTCCTTAAGCCCCTTTGGATCAAGCTAGTTGTTTTTGACTCTTGCCTCTCAATTGAGGGTGCCATACCTTGGGAGAGAAACAAAACACCATCACCCCTACGCCATAATGAGTTGGGTAGAACCATGGGCAAGAAATTGAGTGGTTTGTATGTTTTTCATGGACTAGAGAACACGGCTGTTTCACCCACCACCCAACGCAAAGTTCTCAAACATTCTCAGATGCATTGCTAGACATCGGTACGCTATTAGACGGAAGAGCCTCCAATGGAGTGGTTGAAGCACTGTATTGCATTGGATATGTGAAGACTTTTTTGAGTTTAACAACGATCAACCTCACCTTCTCTCTTGAAGAAGTTAGATATACAAGGTAGCTGAAGGTCCAATTCTAAGAATGCCCGAAGGAACGTAGTAAATTTCTTTTTGTGTTGAGAGTAATTTGAAATCAACATCCTTCCCAAAATGGACTTAATTTCAAATCAACACCTAGACTAGTGCACCGTTGTGGTATGGGTGCATGCTGCCAGTTATTTTCAAAAAAATATCGATATGAAGCTAAGATCTATTGATTATATCTCGAGTTTAACTTGGCTCTCTTTGAGAAACCTGATTCCTTTATAGGAAAAAATGTTAGTGATCATACTCCTAGTTTATGGGATATTTCCAACATCAGATGTTAAAGAAATTAGACACAAAGCTAAGCTTGAGTTCAACTAGTCATATCTGTGGGTTTCTTTGAGGAACCTAGTCCCTTTAAAAAATTTGCTTGTTTACGCTCATTTACCACCAAAAACAGCTTCAAATTTTTGGAAAAGATTTAACGAGAACTGGTAAATACTTAACAATTCATATGGGTTGGGTGATGGTGTTTTTCGAGAGAGTGCCACATTGATGAAATGACTCCTAAAATTTGTCCGAAACATCCTACAGAATAACAGGTTTGAGGTGGGATTATGTAATGAGCCCAAGTTATCATGGCCTAAAGTGACATTAAAAGTTAAAACTAGTGGACTTATGATTATAATTGGTCTAAAGTGACATTAAAACTTGTTATAAGTGCTCATGAGTAAGGGACACAAGTTGTGGATTTATAGAACATGGGTTATTAGCTCATTTGTGGGGGTTCCCATGAGGATTTCCTCTAACATTGGGACCTAGGGTAAAAATATATATATATATATACCTAGTTGAATCCATGAACATGTCCAAATTCACCTTTTAGGAACGTGCATGTTATATACTCATGGTAGTCAACCCACCACAAGACTATATAACTATATATTATGCATAGTATGGACTAGATACTACAACATTCCCACTAACGTCATCAGTGCCCAATAGTGTATGTGTAACTTTGTATCAAGATATGCTGTCACACACACACACACACACAACACATAAGAGCATATATTTACACAAGCCCTTCATACTGAGTTTCTGTCAATCCTCCAGAGTTGCAAGACAGCCTCAACCATAATAAAGACTAGCGCTAAGAGAAGTAGCAAATAGAAAGAATTAGTAGAGCAAATAAGTAGTTGATAAGACAAATGCACCGCTAAAGATAGAAAGAATAAGAACAATATCAACTAGCCGCAACTCGGATGAAAACTTCACAATGTGAAATCTACATGTCCGCTAATACGACTAAATAAATACCTAGTTGAATCCAAGAACATGCCGGAACATGCATGTTATATACTGATGATAGTCAACCCACAAGACTACATAACTATCAACTCCATTATGCATAGTATAGAGTAGATACTACGACATCCCCACTAACGTCATCAGTGCCCAATAGTGGGTGTATAACTCTGTATCAAGATATGCTCTCTCTCTCACACACACACACGCGCACACACACACACACATAAGAGCATATATTCACACAAAGCCCTTCATGCTGAGTTTCTGTCAAACCTCCAAAAATGCAAGGCAGACTCAACCATAATGAAGCCTAGCACTAAGGAATGTAGCAAATAGAAAGAATTAGTTCAACAAATAAGTAGTTGATAGGGCAAATGCACCGCTAAAGATAGAAAGAATAAGCACAATATCAACCTAGGACCCCTATAGTATGGGATACAAGGGTTGTGGTCAAAGACATGGAGGGAAGTCCATGAACCTAGCACCTAGATTGGTGGACTCCTCTGGCATGGGACACAAGGGTTGTGGTCAAGGACATGCCACCCCTGATCCACCTTCCTCAACTACCCCCGTTGAGACCATTGCAGTGTCCTTGCCCATATCAGCCCTCCCAAGAGAGACCCTTGAACAACAAAATAAGCACTATGAAGAAAAACTCATGTTCCATCAGCTTACTCATCTTATATATTAACCTTCTATTCTAAACTCTGAAATTTTCCACACCTTCCCAAAAGAAAAAATGACTTTCAAACACATGTCACCATATAATGTTCTGCACAGCATTTTGAAAGCCAACAAAAAGCAAAAGAAAGGTACATAGCATGGTCACACTAGGCAGGAAGTGCCAGTCGGAAACCAAAGACGCATGTAGTTACAAGGAGACCAAGCAGACCGAGTGTATTCCATGCTCCCCTCATCCTTTTCCTGGGATCTCCAGAATAATAGCTGCAAGCCAAACAAAGGACAACCAATTTAGGATACCCATGACACCATGTATGACACCATGTGGATTAATATGGTGGCTTCATTCCAAAAATCGATGTTATGCTACCCGTGTAAAGATATACTATAGAAGATAACTAACCCCAAGGAATAGAACACCCGTCCCATGACCCAAACCATGCCAAATCTGCAACATCCAAAAACAATGCTATCAGAATGAGGAACTGCATGCCCCAAAAAACAGACTTGCAAAGAGCCTGCACATCTGCTTGCTGAGGCTTACATTGAAGAGATCACTGGGTATCCCAAGCCTCCCAGAAGAAGCAGCGACATGAAGGCAGGATACGCTTCGAGCGTGTTCTGATGTGCTCTTTGGTAACAGTTGAAAAGTGACTCATCTTTATCTTCATACATCTGTCGTGCCATAACAAAAGGGTGAGTTGACTAAAATAAATCTTCACTTTGAGATACTAGGGAGAAAATGCTTTGAGGAAATGCTCTGACATTACATATCAGAGACGCGCGCACGCACACGCACACATGCACGCATAGATACACGTCTACACGCACGCAAGGCAGAGAGAGAGAGAGAGAGAGAGAGAGAGAGAGAGAGAGAACCTTAGGGTATTTCAGACCACATTTCTTCCTTTGAACTGCCACCTGCATCATAATGCAAAAATAAGTTTCTGGGAAGCCATGGTTACACAAAATACTCTGCCTGCCAGTGTTGGGCAATCGTTATGGGCTATGGACAGACAAACTTGCCTCATGAAGGGACTACTTGCCTGTCAGTTCTGATGAACATTCTTGCCCATCCATACCGCAGGGAGACCATCCTTATGAACACATCCTAGCACTACATGACCAGTAACCAGTAACCTTGCTTGTCCAGCTGAGTATGGATGGGCAGGGCACCAGTCGACTATGGATCACAATCTTGCCTAAAACGGAGGCCAAAACCAACAATGTAACATTTGTATAATGCTGATAGGGCACAGAGCTTTTACACACATGATGAGGGCCGATACTCATATGCAAAAAATGCATGGCCATTCTGTGCACAGACAGACATGAGCCGGAGAATGCGTGTAGACAGGGCTCCGTTATGTGACCATCCTAGCCCTTCACGACCTTCTCCCTTCCTTCCCTTAGGCGGTTCGCCCCACTTGAGTTCCTCGACAAACCGACTCGGTGCTTACGACGCGGAAGTTGCCTTCACGCGCCACCACCGGAAGAAGCGGAGCATCGCTAACGGCGTGGTCGCCCACAGAACGGGCGTCCTCACGACCATTCTACTGGTTGAAACCCTAGCCCTATCTTCAAGATTCGTATTGCATCTTTGAAAACTCGATGCACATACGAATCTGAGAGTTCATTTTCTTAGTTGCAGAAAGTGCAAAAAACCCTAAGTATCACAGTGAGGGTGCCTTGCCATAGAGGCCAAATAAAGCATGGCAAACAAAAGAGAGGGGAGGGGGTACCTGGATGCCTTGCCATTGAGTGAGCACCACGCTTGCTGCGGCGGTGAGAGCTACGTATCCAAACTGGGGAGGGAGCAGAAGAGCGAACGAGCTCGTGGTGGCGGAGGCCATATCCCTCACAGTGCTAATAAGAGGAAAGTTCTCAAGCATTTGGGTACTGCTCTCCTTAAGTAGTCCACCTCCTATGGTTTGTTACTTGCGTAACGGGGTGGTGCACGTCATGGCGTACATCACCCCCTTCCAAGTCCTCCTCCTTTTTCCAGATATATAGTTACATAATCAAACCTCATTAAGATTTTACTTGGAAATAAGCACCCCTCATATCCAAATGCATTAATTAGGATGTTTACAGACTTCAGTGGAAGCCCATGAAAAAGTTTTGCCCAACCATTCAGATCACCACAATCACCCGCTCGACTTTCTGCATGTTTTTTTCAGAACATAATTATATTTATATTTATAAACTCAGCAATTACAATCTCCTTTCTACAAAAGCCACTCCTATCCCATCATATCATATCAAAAGATCTAGTACAACTCTTCACTACTATTAAGTAAACCACACATCTGATCCCATCTCTCACATAAAAGATGAATGCTCCCAAGAGATGTGGTACTCGAGCTGCAATCCAGCCCAGGAGAGACTCAGTGGTTGACATGGATCCAATTCTAGGAAAATAGAGTAAAAAGGAACTTGCAAGAAATTGATTAAATCAAACCAAATAACTCATCAAAAGACCACAAATTCAATATTTGAGAGAATAACAAATAAAATACTTAGCTCCAAATCACAACTCTAACATTGGGTGCAATCATCCCCTCTCATGTGTGGGGCCTCTCTCCATGCATGAGTATTTAAGTGATACTTTATTCCAAAATAGGCCATAGCCTCCAAAAATACAAAAAGGTACTTTTCTTGCACGACACTCTCTAGAGTGTCCATAAATTGAGACTAAGGTTAAAGCATATCACACTTTACAAAATATTAAAATTCAAGTCTAAGCTTGATAAACCAAGGCTTTCCAAAATAAATAAAAATATGCACAAGCTAGCATACATATGTATATACAAAGCTTGTTCACAAAAATGTGTGCCAACAAGTAATGATAATGTGCGAATTCTCCTCAATCTTCGGAATCCTCTTCGCCTATAAAATAAACAACAATAAATTGGTAAACAAATATTTTATAAGTGTACAAACCATAACCATGCATATGTTTGCCAAGCGTAAGTAACCTAGGAATCACCCTTCTATACAAACCAGACTATAACAAACATTGGAGGCCCCAACCATATGTCAATAAACACCGAACGTATTAATATTTATAATGGCATCACCCATGATATTAACATGATTTGGCTTGACACAAAGATAATCCAAGTGTTCTCGAATTATCTAAGAGGGTAGAATAATATTTTTAAGAGGGCTTAAAATATATTCCCATAGCATTCCCTCTTGCTTGAGTTTACAATTGTTGAAAAGAACAGAGGATCTCCGGGAAGGCACACAAGAATTTCTCAGGCACCCATCTTGCATCTTCACGAGACGAGGATGATTTGAAAGTCACTAAATATTTGATATATTGATTTCCACTATGAGTTGATGTAATCTGATGATCAATGATAGTATTTGGAAGTTAAACTTCTTCCTCACCTTCAATAAGAGGTGATTCCTCATACACAGGATGAGTGGGAAGTGATCCCCTGTGTGAAAGGTTTTAACAAACTCACATGAAATGAGTTATGAATCTACCAATGAGAAGGTAATTCAAGTCTATAAGCAACATCATTAATTTTGTGAATCACCTTAAAAGATCCAAAAAATCTTGGGGCAAACTTAACAGATGGAAAATTTTCAACACTCTTAAGTTGACGCTTTTCAATTCTCAAAAGTACATAATCTTCAATTTCAAAAGTTATAGCTTTACGTTCACGGTTTTCTTTCTTAACATATTGTTCTTGAGCATGAGCAATAGAAAGCTTTACATCATTCAAAATTCTACTAAAATCGATAGTTAATTGATCAGCTACTTTGATTTGTGGGAAAGTCTAGTTGCAGCCTGGAATAGGCAAAGGTTTTTCATACACAATTTCGAAAGGTGCTCGACTAGTAGCCAAATGAGGAGTATTCTTGTATGTAAATTGGAGAAGATGAATGTACTTATCTCATGAATTAGGTTGTTGGGAAACATAGACTCTAAGTAGATCCAAGATAGTACTATTAGTAATCTCAGTTTGTCCATTTATTTTCGGATGGAAAGCTGTATAAAAATCTACCTTAGTGCCTAAGTTAGAGAAAAGAGTGATCCAAACGTTACTACAAAATCTTGAGTCTCTGTTCAGAAACAATGACTTTTGGCAATCCATGATGTACAAAGATTTGTTTGATAAACATAATCGCGGCTTGTTGAGAAGTCTAAGTTTTCTTACAAAGCAAGAAATATGCTTGCTTACTTAAATGGTCAACTACAATCCAAATCATATCATTATGACTCGATGTAGTAGGCAAACCTGTAATGAACTCCATAGATATTTGTTCCCAAGTATCATTAGGGATTGGTAGAGGAGTAAGAAGTCCTTGGGTCTTACCTTTGTAGCTTTTAATTTTCTGACAAATAGAACATTCAGCCACAAATTTTGCTACATCTTGTTTAAGATAAGGCCAAAAGAATTCTCTAAAGACTAATTGTAGAGTAACTAAAACACCTCAATGACTCATATATGGTGGTTGATGCATTTCCTTCGATATGAATTGTCTGAAAGGTTGTGTAATACATAATCTCTTTTAGAAGAAAAGATAAATATTATGGCATGAATAATCACCAATAGGGTTACAATTATTGTCTCTAAGTTTAGTCCAAGCATTAGTAAAATTTGGGTCCATATTATAGGATTCTCTCATGCGACTCAATGGTTCACTTTGAATAACATAAATGTTGTGAATACTAGGACATCTACTTAAAGCATCTGCTACAACATTTTCTTTTCCTGGTTAATATTGAATCGTAGGTTGAAAACTTTGGATGAATGAAGCCCATTTGATATGTCGATTAGAGATCAGTGGTGGCTGGGTCAATAAATGACAAATGCTTTGTTGGTCTATCTTGATTAAGAATTCAGATCCCATTAAATCATGTTTCCAAATTCTTAAAGCATGAACAATAGCAGCTAATTTCTTGTCATATATACGATAATTTCTTTCTACTGGTTTAAGCTTATGACTTTCATAAGCAATGGAATGTCCATCTTGCATAAGAATAGCACCAAAGCCTTGTCCACTTGCATCAATAACTATAACAAAGAATGGTTGTTGAAAATCTGGTAGTGTAAGAACTGGTGCATGAGTCCATAATCCAAGAAAAGATCAGAGTTCGTGAATATCACACGGTCTAGGCCACTTAGAAATGCTTTCAATCTTTTTGGAGTCTACTCGAATACCATCAACAGAAACAACGTGCCCTAGATATTCAATTTCCTCTTAAAAGAATTTGCTCTTTTCAGAGTTGACATAGAGCTGATTCTCTTAAAGAAGTGAGAACGCTTTTTCTAAATGTTGTTCGTACTCTTAACGATTCTTATTATAAACTAAGATATCATCAAAAAACACTACAAATAAAATTTTGATATTTCAAGAATATTCTATTCATCATTCTGTTTTTTGAAAGTAGCCGGAGCATTAGTCAAACCGAGAATGGCATAACTAAAACTCATAATGACCAGTTTGGGTTCTAAAGGCAATCTTGAAGATATCCCCTTCGTCCATTCAGATCTAATGATAACCGAACTTTAGGTCAATCTTGCTAAAGACTTGGGCTCCCTTGAGCTTATCTAGCAAGTCATCCACTTGAGGTGTCGGATATCGATTCTTGACAGTAATATTGTTTAGTGCATGATAATTGATACATAATCGATATGTTCCATTCTTCTTTTTAACGAGAAGAACTAGAGTACCAAATGGAGAAATGTTGGGTTTAATTGATTCTTTCTCTAATAGTTCTTCAACTTGCCTTTGGATCTCTTTTTACTCGAGCATGTTGAGTCTATAAGGAGCTTTACATGGTGGTGACTTACCAAGAATTATTTCAATTCTATGGTCTTCTAGACGAGGTTTGGGTAAGCCAGGAGGTAAGTCATCCATGAAGTAGTTAGAGAAGTTAGAGACGAAAGGGTCATGCGACACATTTGATTTGGAGTCATCCTTAGCACTAAGCTGGTAGACAAGAATAAAAAATGTCTTCTCCTTTTTTCGTATAGCCCTTTTTGCTTAGGTATGAGTCAAAAGTGGACTTAAGTCGCCCTTGGTCTGACATTGGAGAAAAATTTATTTGTCACCTTCTATTAATCACATGGTATGAGTTTCATAGTCAATCTGGGGATTATGCTCATGTCTCCATGGCATACCTAAGATAACATCCACTCCTTGCAAAGAAGGCACTAGGAATGTTCTCTTTTCTTTTAGTGAATCCATTTCCAATTCTAAATTCTTAACCTCTTTTGTGCAGTTGTACTTGGTACCTTGAAATGCAGCTTTTAGTTTGTAACTAAAGTACGATACATCTAGGTTAGGTGCTTTCAATGCTTTTTCAAAAATGAAATCATGTGAGCTACCGTCATTATGTAATATAGAAATTGATTTTTCTTTTATTTTTCCCTAAATAATCAGTATGAATCGAAAGCTTACCTTCATCTGAATAATCAGGATCAAAGTTACCCTCTTGCTTGAAAGAATCATCGTCATCTTCTTCAATAACGTTGAGTTAAGCCACTGATGTGGAATCCTTATTCTTCTAAGAACAGTCTTGCACGAGGTGTCCTTCCTTATGACATTTGAAACACTTGATGATTCTATTCTTTGGCTAACCATTTGAGGGTTTTTTGTTGTCGTTTGAGCATCTCCTTGAATCACGTCTTTACCTTCATCTGAATAATCAGGATCAAAGTTACCCTCTTGCTTGAAAGAATCATCGTCATCTTCTTCAATAACGTTGAGTTAAGCCACTGATGTGGAATCCTTATTCTTCTAAGGACAGTCTTGCACGAGGTGTCCTTCCTTATGACATTTGAAACACTTGATGATTCTATTCTTTGGCTAACCATTTGAGGGTTTTTTGTTGTCGTTTGAGCATCTCCTTGAATCACATCTTTACCCTTATGCATCCTGGATTTATCAAAAGTACTTAAAGGGAAATATGGTTTAGAAGACTTTGTAAAAGACTTATCTTACATCCTAAAATCTCTAGAAATATATGTTTTACATTCAGAATGTAAAGCAAGATCTATAGCAGAACTAAGATCACGTGGATGAAACATATTGACATCAACCCTAATAATAGGCTTAAGTCCAGCAATAAATTTCCTTTGTTACTCTTTTTTCTTGACTTTTTTCAATCACTTGGAACCTGTAATAGAGTGTCCCAAAATTTGTCGATGTAGGCTTGGACATTCTCTTTCTCGACCTAGCATAAGGTGTCCCGTTTGTTGATGCGATTTAGCCTTGTACTGAGAAGGTAGAAAGCGCTTTTTTAAGAGTTTATGGAACTCTTTCCATGTTGAAGGTAGATGTTTACCCTGCTTGATCACATTCCACCATAAGGCATCACTTTCAATCAAGTGGTTACAAGCACATTCAATCTTGTCCTTTTTCGAGAACTTTTCGCTTAAAAAATAGTCATCCAATTGGCTAAGCCATGCAATAAGTACTGCATCTTTCTTGCCATCATGGTTCTAGAAAGTGAATGCCTTTCGGGGGGCTAATCAATGAATCTTTTTGGGAACTCTGAGCACGCAAGGTAGATTTGACAGTGCGTCTAACATGATCACTTTCCTCCTCATCAGAGTTGGAAGAGTCACGCTTGCGCTTGGAACGCTTCACTTAACACTCTAATTTGCATCGGAGTTTACTCTCACTTGCAATTTGCTCTTAGAAGTGCTAAAATTTGCTCTTGCATAGTGGGTTGTGTAGGCAGAGTAGCCATTGCAAATAAATTAATAAAGAAGGTGCAATTTAATAATGCAGATAAATAAATAAAGATGAGAAACTTATCTCTTAAACCGTGTTGAATTCGGGTTTGAAGTCGTCAAATGGTTGATCTTGACACCGTCCTTTTACCCCAATTCCGAATAAAATCCGAGCGTGGTCAAGAAGCTTGAGTTTTAGTTGACTTTGGCAAAAAAAATTAAGCTGCTTCAAAAACTAGTCGAAGCTTGATGCGATGAAGAAATTGGAGCCAAAAATAACACCTCTAAGAATTTCTGATTTTTGATGCCCTTGATGCCTAAATTTTTTGTTACAAGAGGCTTTTTAATTTTTCAAAAAAAGAGATGAAATCTTTTCTTTAATTTTTTTGCAATCTGAAAATCTGAAATTTCCCAAAGGTTGAGCTCCCTTTCTTCTTCTTCTTCTTTTTTTGACCTTTATGAGAAGCTAGGATAGGCTTTTATAAGCTTATAATATAACATGCTTTTTTTGGACTTTAAAGCTTATTACATTAAGCTTTTTTACAAAGCTTATAACATTAAGCTTTTAACAAAGCTAGCCTTGAAAAATAAATTGTGTCTTCTTTCTGGAACCCGCGCAGCATGGCTATGAAAAGAAGAAAACAAATTGGGCTAATTTTGTGTTGTCGCCCGCCATGGAGCGAAGAAAGAGAAATAGCCGTCGATTCGAGAGAAGAAGGAAGAAAATAATTTGAACCTCTTCTTTTCTCTCTTTTTTTTAAAAAAAAATCCGAAAAGGAATTACCCTTATAGGTTGCGATTAAGCGATTATTCTCCAACTTAATTTGTAGAAGCATATGTACCCTCCAACATGATTAAGCTTGTGCAGGCTTTCAGAAATAAATCAAAATGTGCACAAGCTTGTAATGTGTGCCAAGTAATAATAATGTATGAATTCTTCTCAATCTTTGTGTTAACTTATGACGGACATTGAGATGTACTACGTTCTACGTCATGTAATTAATTTAAGTATTCTGAGTCATGGGCCGGGCTTGTCGGCACCACATGAAAAGGATAAAGGGATTGGGTGATCGCCGATGAGAGGCGCACCTTGAATATCAGCAGGATAAGGGTTAGGATCGGCCGGCCATGTGTGGGCGTCCATGTGTGAACGGCTAAGTCACTTATAAGAGTCAAATGTAACCCTAAAACTCTCATTCTCAATGTGTTGAATGCAAAGTGTGCTCTTGCCTTATCTTCTCGGTCCCCTTCTCCTGCGCATGTGTGTGTGTGTGTGAGAGAGAGAGAGAGAGAGAGTGATCGAGCACTGTGTGGCGGCACGGCGGTGGCGAGGCGGTAGAGCGGCGACGGCGGCTCCTTCTTCACTGCAATGCGAGAATCCTTCACGATGGCGGTTTGAGCGGTGAGTGACACACCTTTGCTTTCTATTTGAGCTTGCTAGTTTCTGGTTGTATGCTTGCAGCCATTCATGGCTCGCATACGGTGTTCGGCAAGTCCCCAGCTCCGACTCGTGCGATAAAAGCGCACATTTTTGGCGTCGCTGTCAGGGAAATGCCCTGCACTAAGCTCTAGTTTGCAGCTCGGGCTGTTGCGTGAAGTGAAATTTATACTGTAGGAAAGGCGATTGTGTGTATGGTGTTGACTCTATTTGGTTTCTGCAAATTCGTTTTCTGTAATTCTGGTTTTCCTGGTTATTTCTCTGTCCCGCATTTCTCTGTCCAGCGCACAGTCTGTTTCTCGATTTTCTGCGCTGTGCGCGTGTGCCTTTTTTTGCCCTCGCAGCTCCATTAAGCGTCGTGTGTGGGAGCAGCAAGGCGCTGCGGCCAAGCCCAAACCCTAGAAAACAAACCCATAAACTTTTTCTTGTTAAAAAACTAAATTAAAAATTAAAAATAATATTTAAAAAAAGAAAAAAAAAGAAAAGAAAGGGAAACTGAAACCCGCGCGGAGCGGAAAGAGAAATTTTTGATTTGGAGAAAAAAAAAATTGAAAAGAAAAAACCCCCAATCGACCCCGACCTCGGTCTCGATCTTTTGATATATATATATAGGAGAGTGAGCCTCCATAGCTTTCTTTCAAGTGAGAGCTTAAGGGAAGTGGAGCTCTATATGTAGCCCACCCCCCAAGGAGTGGAGTGAGGAGGGAGTGAGCATGTGGGATAAAGCCTTCACCCCTCCCCCACAAGCAAATAGACTGTTCTGAGGACCACAGGAGCTCCGAATAGGCGAACACTGTGCTGTAAAGCACGCTAGGATCCTTTGAATGATATGCTCATCTCGAGCTATCACACGCCCTAGTCCAGGTTCGACCATAAGTAAGGGGGTTAAAAACGGGTTAAAAACAATATAAAAACAAATAAAAACGGGGTGCGAAACACCTAAGAAACCACTTGTGTGGGCTTCAAGGGTAGTTACCAACGTCCTTAGGGTACCCACGTCACATGCATCTACGCTCTGGTCGGGTACTAGAGTCTGAGTCACTAGAAAGCGTTTCACTTTACGTAGGCTCACACCATCCCTCCACGTTAGCATCTTGGCCTTCAGCTGGAACCCAAGGAAGTGCAACCCATGATCCCGGATAGTGACTCGTCCTCTAACTTTGAAGTCATGGAAGGGCACCCTACCAAGAACCCTGAGGAGACAAGCCAAAACTTGCCAGTTTGGGCCCCACAACCCATGTTTAGTCGTCTAATAGAGACCTTTAGTAGAGCTACACGCTCTGAACATGCGACAAGTGAAGTAAACGAAGAAGGAGGGGTAGTAGATTCGCCATTCACATCTCATGTAGACCCTACCCTCCCAAAGAGTGTCCATGTGGATATTCTACCCACTTTGTTTAATGAAGGCCCTACTGAGCTACCACCTTCGGATGCTCTTCCTAAAGTAGAGATCCCTAGAAGTCAATCCATAAGAAGTGACATTGCGTCCACTTCAAGAGAACCGTTTGGCACGTCAAGTCTAGATGGGATATTTCTCAATGAAAATTGGGAATATGATTTACACACAGAGACTCTAACTGACCTATACACGAGTTACACATACCATGTAGGTTGGTTAGAAGTCATACGATCTACATCTAGTGCCACTAATCTAGAGGAGCAACAATATATTCATAGAATTATCCAATTTGAGAGGCAGAATAGGGGAGTGACCTAGTTCCACTGGCCCTATGAGATTTTTGGATATGGGCAAGGCCAAACAACCAACCCTGTCACAATTGGAGACTCCCTCGGTGAGTCCCATAGACCCTTCGTATGCTGTTTCGCCTGGAGTCTCAATGCAGGTTGAGTCCACGAGCAGTAACTTTAGCTTTCCAACCTTGGCTCAACTTTCCATTAGGAAAACCACAATTCCTACTCCGATGATGAGCATGACAGAAAGCGCACCTGTTACCCCACTGTAGTTAGTACGACACCGCTACCTAGTGGAACAGTACCTACAACAGTGCGTGCCAGTGCCTATAGACCATATGTACCTATCGCTGCTCATGCTCATGTAGCTCCTATGCCTCTTAGTATGCCAATGGCGTATGCTCCACGACCGCCTTATCACAACCCTTATCCAAGAGGAGCTAGGCCTAGTCACATATCATATCCTATGTCAGCTGCATACATACCAAGACAAACGCCAACTCCTGTCAACCAGGCTATCCCAGAAGTGCCTCCACCAGCTATGCCTGCTCACCTAGGTGATCTCGCAACGTTTGCTCAGACGATCAGACGATCTACTGCAGAAAACATGCGGGGCATGCCTGAGAGAGAGCCTAGAAGTAAGGCGGTACAAGTGGCCAAGCTCACTTAAAACTTCAGTGGTAACGAAGATGTTAGGAAGCACATTAAAGTTTTTGAACACGTGTGTGATTCCTTGGAAGAGCACAATGAGCTACATAAGTGTAAAGCCTTAGGCTTAACCTTGAGTGGAAAAGCTGGAGATTGGTATCGAACTTTAAGGGTTGAAGAGCGTACTCACTATCCCACTCTCAAGAGATTGTTCTTGAAAGAATACATACGTGAGGGTGTGCTTTGGGGAGTAGCATCTCAACTCCAAAAAGCTAAACGCGAGGAAGGGGAGTCAGTGAGAGACTTTATTAGTCAGTTAAAGCATCTAAATTCTCGCTGCACTCCCGATGAGCGCTTCAATAACAACCAACTGCTTGATAGATTCATCCGAGGATTGCGCCACGAGAGGACATATACAATGGCCTAGTCATTAGAGGTCTAGTAACGTGGGAAGCAGTCACTGCCAATGCAATCCAGTTAGAAGACAACTTGATGATTGCAGGTAAAAAGATGTCTTCGGAGACAAAATTCGTTAGTTCGCAAGTATCTGGGCACGAGCCAATGACGGTAAAACCTATTGCCAAGGAGCCCAAGATATCCGAAATGTCTGTGACCGACCTTACTAAGGCTCTCCAAGAATACTTTAGGGGTAATCGAGCTCCTCAAAATAGCCATATGTACCCAAGAAGAGAGCAACAATGGTGTTCGGTTTGCTTAGGACCACATAGCACAAGTGAATGTCCCACATTCAGAGTCAAATTCAATGGGAATTGCAATGCATGTGGTAAGTATAGCCATCAATCTAAGGATTACCTAGTACTTAAGCGTATGTTGGCAAATCAGGCACCACTAGCCTGGTCAAACACACCTTAAGTACCCGCGCTGATGCCTGCACCACCTGTTGAGCAACCGTCACAGCACATAGTTCCAAGGAACTTGAATATAGTCCAGTCTGTGCCGTTACCACCGCCAGTGCTAGGACCACAACCTCCACATCCAAGGATTACCCCTATAAACCAGATGGGTTGTGAGTCACATAGTGCGTGTGGGGATTATGAAGAGGAGATAGACCCCACTGTTTCATATGGGATTGATACGTTTGAAATGACTCCCCAATACTACATGGAGGATAATTTTGGGCAAGTCAAGCGTGTATATCAAGCGGTTGCTCTTGCCACAAGAGAGCAAAACCTTAATACTTTGGCAAGGAGACCACCTCTTCAATGCTACGATTGTGGTGGACCGCATCATGTAGCGGAGTGCCCTAATAGGCTACAGAAGATCGCTACTCAAATGTTACCAAATCAAGGGAGCACATCGGGAATGCCAATACTTACATGTAATCGTTGTGGCATAGATCATTTGATTGCTCAATGTCCACATAATCCTAGTGCACCCAAGATTACGCCATTGAATTTGGTTGAGGTCACCAACCAGGCACGAGGAACCACACCTGTTGTACCCGCGAATGTAGTTACACGGTCAATGCTTCAAAATCAAAACTACATTCTTAAAGAGAGGGATACTGCATCAATTGCTCGAGCAAAGAAAAAGAAAACGCGGCGGAAGAGATCGCTTAATACCACGAGCTCCAAGCCTAGTTCAAAGACTAACATAGGAACAGGAGACGACCCTTTGTATATGAATGATCGTGAAGATGATTCTGATTCAATAGAAACCATGGGGACCAAAGCCACTACCTTAAGGGAGGAACCCACTCGGGAGCTCAACGAAGGAGAATCAAGCGAATACATAAATCAGGGAAAACAGAAGGAAACTTCCTCGGCCCCACAACCAAGTCAGCTAATGCCCTCTCGGCTACCCAAAGTGACTGAGACTCCCCGAGACAAGCCACATGGACTGAAAACCCTCAAGAAAAAGATTGGAACTTACCCAAACCCAATTGAGGAGATTGAACAAGTGCAACACTTAAGGGGTTTGGTGGAAGAAACACAAACAGAACTGGAGCCAGCAGACCCTAGAAGAATCAAAATTCCAGACACCATGTTTCCTACGCAAGTTCAGCCTCACAGGAGCCATAAACCATTAGCTATACCTATTATCATTCGGGAAGAAAGTGAGGATAGGACATTCGGAAGTGGGCAACCACCCTTCTTGCTTGAAAGAATGTTTAGTGAGGGAATTCCTGACCCCATCGAAGAGGAAGTGATTCCATCTTCACCAGTCCCTAGTCAAGGGGCGATATCTCGAAAAGTACCCTTGAATGTGTCCAAGCTAATGGATTTCATGTCCTCTCAAATCAGAACCACGATCATATCCAAGTTATACGGAGATCCTGAGCTATTCTTAGCTCTTCGGGCATTTCTCAATGGAGAACTGAAGGCGGGGTTACCACAATTTGCAAATATGGATAGACCCGACACGCTTCAAGATGAAGGGGAACATTGGGATCTACAACCCAACCTAGATGAAGACTCGGTCGTTGAAATACTTGTTAACAAGTTGGGACAGTACTTTGAAGGGGACGAATCTAATGCAACCCTCCCCATTACTACCAAGGGATTAACTCTAAAGGGAATCCTTGATGGTGATGCTGGAGTGAGCATTGTGACTAAAAATTGTTGGGAATCTATGGGAAGACCTCACCTCGAAGTCACAAACATAGTTGTTAAGATGGCAGCAAAGGAAACAATTGCTGACATGGATACATGCATGGCATCGCATCCTGGATCGTGCTATTGTGGCCAGTGTCCAATTTTTGAAGTTGATCATGGTCCTTCTGACTAACCCAAAGAGAGATATGATGGATATGATGCAAATCAGCTACTATTCGACAAGAACCAAGGCCCCAACTGATAGAGGCATGATGTTATACCACCATCGCCCTCCTCTGGTGTTTACCAACGTACATGCATGTAACATTTGAAGATATGGTAGACACCGGGTTATGGAGATCACACTCTGCATTCAGAAGAACCCTAAAAAAGCTTCAATCACATCGTAACTTCTATCGTCATGAGTTCACCAGGTCTGTAGACCTTGGTGACAAGTTCTGGGGACAGAACCTACATTAGGTAGGGGGATGTTAATCCCAGTTATGATTAACAATTATGCTCTTCCATTTGAGTACATTGATAAGTGTCATGCAAAGGCACTATAAGAGTTGTAACATTATGAAATATCGGTCACCCAAGGCCTTAGTTAGTAAGTTTTGGGCGCCCAAGTGTCATGCAAAGGCACTATAAGAGTTGTAACATTATGAGATATTGGCCACCCAAGGCCTTAGTTAGTAAGTTTTGGGCGCCCAAGTGTGAATAAGGGCCAATTGTATTTAAGGTATTTTCTCATAATGAATGGCCTTTGTGCTATGAGAGTTCTTACCTTGTGTTATGAGAGAGTGTGAGAGAGTATTCTAGTACATGTGCCTTCTCTATGCTTGTATGCATGTATGCTTGTGTAGAGAAGTGAGAGAGGGAGATTGCCTTGTGTGGTGGTGTGAGCGACTCTACGGTGAGCGTGGAGGTGAAGCTTGGAGGATTGGAGCTTCTCGATGAGTTTGGATTGGTAAGTTTCCTACGACGGTTGTGTTCTATTTCTTATTCTAAAGATGAATTCATAGAGTTCCTTCTTTGGAGGTGTGGTAGCCCACAACAACCATTGCTAAGGACAAGAGTCATAAGGGAAAATGAGGCAATATAGGCTATATGCAATGAAAAAGCATTTTCCATCATAGGAATTGGGTTGAGTGACACTTATATTCACCATATCAACTGATGCAAAGAGTACAACTAAGGCTTGGGACACATTGGATAGGATATTTGGGGCTAAGGGAAAACATTCAAAGATAAGCTTTGAACCTAAAAGGAAGTCCACTGACACCTTTCCAGAGCACTTGAATAACTAGAGCCTTATGGCTTAATTAGTAGAAATTGGTGCTCTAGTTGATTAAGAAGATGACATAGCACTACTCCTAGAGAGTATGTCTGGTGAAGACTATGGTCATCTTGTCACCACCTTTCAAAACTTGCCAAATCCAAAGTTAGATGGTGTAGAAACCGCATTATTTGAAGAATACAAAAGATAGAGCTCGCTAGCTCATTCCACATCCACAACAATGAAGAAGTTATTTACTCAAAGGCCAAAGACTGTGGCCCTCTATATTGGATACTCCATAGTGTGGGACCTCACAACTAACCACCACTAGACATTGGGACATGTGTTGAGGGGGGATTTGTTAGAATTATACACCACATGTCTCTAGCTTCTATATGTTTGTTGATAGGTCAATGTCTAAGGTCTAAAAGCATTATAGCATTCACTCATCGTCGTGGATTGTCAGCAGCAATAGGTCATCGGTCAGCCAACAGGTTGTTGATTATTAACAATAAGCGGCAGTAGATCGTAGGAAACTGAAGCAGGCTGTGTGTGTAGCCAAACAACGATGCACAAGAAGTCTAGTTCGGCAGCAGTAGGAAGAAGATAGAATGAGTAACAACTCTCTGATACCATGTTGAATTTTAGAGTGGATCGTAGATAAAGATCAACATGGTGGATTAAGACTAAGTGTGCACAACATTGAGTGATTAACAACAACATTAAGCAAAGTACTCAGCAAAAGACTAGCATAATGATATAAAACAAGAGCTTATTCTTCCATTAGATCTTGCCTCTTATATAGGCACAAATACACGATTGAGGTCGAGAATCTACCTCCAAAATCATCTTTGCCTTTCCATAATTCTCTCTTTGATTCTCTCACTAAAGTAGGCTCGAATCACTCCTTGATTATCTCTCCATTGATTGCTTGTGGCTTCTTACATTCTTTTATAGTTGAGACTGGCCTTTCTACATGTTAGTATTTTATAGCTTTTTTCACCTAGACCTTAGCATCCATTACCATGCTATGCTTCATATATTATCCCTCATCCCGTGTACTCATCAGTTTTATCCAACATCTATAAGATCCCAAGTGTGGTTTTTCATATTCTTCTTGCATGGGCTATCATATATCCCCTTCCCGCGCTTCAACAAAACTGGTAGGCTCCTAAATCTTGAGTATTTCTGAAAGAAAAATTTAAAAGATTATCTTCAACCATGTTTTGCTCATATAACCTTCTATACTTACAAATATCTTGAGGTGTATCCTCGATGGATGCAACTATCTTGAGGTGCATCCTTGATGGTGGCTACAAAGGCTTTCCCTCACCAAAAGTTACCTATAATATCACTTAGAGAGAAATGGCTTACCCTTTTGTGGCACATTATGCTCTTGTTCTTCATCTTCAAAATTTATCTCCATAAGAAATGGAGATGGAAATGCCATAATACCACTTAGGGAAGAACTGCTTACCCATTTGAGATATGTCATACTCTTGTCCTATATCTTCAAAATCCATCTCTATAGGAAATGGTACAGGCTACCTTTCCTAATCCTAACTAATAGTGTTTATCATGTGATTGGTTATTTTTTAATTGATTTTGATTGATTGTTCATGTGGTTAGTGTTTTTGATTGATTCTACCAATTCTAACAATGCATGATAAAACCCAGGTTTCTCACTCTAATCCATACTAAATAGAGCTCAAAGCTGATGTTTTTTGTAGTGGATTACACTACTAATTACAAATGAGAAGATATTTTTTAATTCAATGCAATAAAATCAAAGCCTTGAGGGCGTCAAAATCATGCAAATTGTCAAAGAAATCAAGGGTTTTCCCCTTCCAAGTATGAAAATAAAAATAAAAAAGTAATAAATCTAACATGAAACAAGCTTCAAAATAAAATTTAAAAGTAATAAATCTAGAATATCCAAAGCTTTAAAATTGTATGTTTTTTGGAGTGCGGCCTCCTAAAATTAACATTGGGAAATATTGGGTGATCCCAATAGCTTGGAATGGATGGGAAAACAGAGTTAAGCCCTAGGCTACTAGTCCACGTCATCGATGGCGCAAAATATGTTCAGCTTAAGAGCTCACACCTTAGCCTTTATTGAAACAAGTGTCATCTGGTCTTGCCTTTGTCGAAATAGTTATCGGTTAGTAGACTTAGCCTTTATCAAAACAAGTGTTGTTTGGTCTTGCCTTCAAGTTGCAAATGTAACTTCCCAATGTGGGTGTGCTAGCATGTCCATCACAATCAGCTTCAACAAGAGAGATGAATGAAGGTGAATTACTGGTGTTTCTCACTAGAATTAAACATCTTCATAACCATCTGGATGGCTACAATTAGGATGAATGTGATCTCTTTGTGTCTCGCTTGTTATTATCTAAAGGCGTTAAAGGCATTGCTTCCTAAATATGATAGTTATGTTACGTCTTTGAATGTTAGTGTCAAGTCTACTCCTCACACATTCTTTAGCTCATTACTTTGAGATGATCACATGTGGACGTAGAGTATTAAAACAGTGGCAACCTGACTTTCTTTGCCAACACAAAGAAGAAGGGTAAGGAGGAGTGTAACTCTTCAAATCAGTCTAGTTGCAATGGTGGTGATCAGACTTTCTCAACTAGCACAAAGAAGAAGGGTAAGGAAGAAAAATGTTAAATGATTTTACTATGACAAGAAAGGGCACATAGCCAAAGAATTCAAGAAAAAGCAAGTAGATGCCAGGAATGGCACTCTCAAGCCCAAGGAAAAATATGGTCATGTAGAAATATAGCTGTTTATAAGTGTGCAGTGAGATAGCTAATGACAATCTCAAGACCAAGGAAAAATTTAATCATGCTATAGAAATAGAGCTATTTATTGCCATTAAAGAAGTGTGGAGTTAGACAGCTAATGTTGCAGCACATGATGATTCTTGGATCATCGACAATAGGGTTTCCAAGCATATGACCAGTCACAAGGGTTCATATATTCCTCCCTAAAGCTTATGGGAGATGACGTTATGGTGTGGAAGTGGGAAACAATGAAAAGTGCCTTAATCAAATATTCAAGTACTCTTTTGCAAAAAGCCTTTCAAATGTTCTTTTGGGTTCTGATATGAAGAGGAACCTCCTTTCTGTCTCAACCAATCATGGGCTGTGACTTGTGGGTTTAGTTTACAAGTTATGCCAAGAATGGTGCTTTGATAGAGATGATAAGGTCATTGTAAAGGGCATTCAAGGAATAACTTTTATGAGTATTTGACATTTATAGTAGTGGCAATTTGGGTAGCAACAGACTTTAGCGTTAGAGGCATCTTAATATGCAAACTCTTTTAGAGATATGGGATCTCAATATGCAGACTCTTTTAGAGATATGGGCATCTTAATATGCAGAACCTTTTAAAAATGGGCATCCCAATATGTAGACTCTTTTAGAGATATGGGCATCTCAATATGTAGAGTTTTTTAAAGATGCAAAAAGTAAGCTAGCTGAGTATTTTCCACACCATTTTTTGATAGTCTAGATGCATTTGAGTAAGCATGATGTGTAAATAATAAAAAATCCTTTTCACAAGGGCGTTTTAGGGCCAAGGCTTCTATTCATCAACTTAAACAAGATGATCTCAATGGAAAGATGAGTACTATTTCACTTGTAGGTTCTTCCTATTTTTCACATTGATGGATGATTATAGTAGTAGGAATATTTGGGTGTATTTCCTTAAGGAAGGTTTTGGTTGAAATCAAGACATGAATCAAATTGAAGAAGTTCTGAGAAGAGACTGAGCAAGAGAATTTTTGTTTGATGAATTCCTAAGTTTTTACAAGGAAAGAGGTATAAAGCGGTAGCTCACTAGCACTCCCACACTACGTAGGAGAGCATAACAATTCACACTATTATAGAGATGAAGGAGTATGTAGGAATCTACCTAAATCCTTTTAGGCTAACACACGATTGTGTACATTTTTAATAGGAGTACAATAATGGTCATCGTTAAAGGGATGATTATGTCAAGAAACCCTTAGCTACACATGATTTTTTTTTGGTGTGAATGTTATCTAGATGCTTAGAGAACCAATTGGATGCCAAAGCCATAAATGCATCTTCATGGGTTATAACATACAGTTGAAGGGATATCATCTCTACAACCCTCAGGTAAAGAACATCAATGTGAGTTGTAATGTGGTATTCTAGGAACAACCACATTGAATAGAGGAGGATTCATTTTTCTTCACCATGCAACAATAAGGAAATCACCAAAGCTGCACAATCTCCACATGCAGCATGGGATTCCTTGCATTCTGATGGAGGGTAGCTCATAACATTTCCTCCATCATTTGATATGAAGTAAATGGGCTACACTCCATTTCCTAGGGAGGGTATCCCGTTTCCTCCATTCCCTCCATAGAGGGCTACTCTCCATGGAGGGTCGCCCATTTCCTCCATTTCCTATGAGGGTAGCCATACCATTTCCTATAGAGATGGATTTTGAAGATGAAGAACAAGAGCATGACATATCTCAAATGGGTAAGTAGTTCCTCCCTAAGTGAATGGTATGGGCCGCCCTCCATTTCCTATGGAGGGTAGCTTGTACCATTTCCTATGGAGGGCTACCCTCCATTTCCAATGGAGGGTATCCCGTACGATTTCCTATGGGCCACCCTCCATTTCCTATGGAGGGTAGCCTATACCATTTCCTACATGAGTCTATAGATGTGGGACCTAAGTTTATAGACATGAGTATACAAACATAAGGCCTAAGTTTATAGACATGAGAAGTGAGTTTATAGACATGAGCCTACAAACGTGAGGCATAAGTTTATAAACGTGACTTTATAGACATGAGATGTGAGTCTAGAGGCATGAGTCTAGAGGTGTGAGTGAGCCTACATACGCGAGGCATGAGTCTAGAGATGTGAGCCTATAAGCGTGGGCCTATAAGCATAAGCCTATAGACATGAGGCATGAGTTGTGAGTCTAGAGGGGCCTAAGTTTACAGCTCTATGAGCCTATAGATGTGAGGCATGAGCCGTGAGTCAAGAGGTACGAGTTTAGAGGCATGAGTCAAGAGGCATAAGCCATGAGTCATGAGGCATAAGTCTAGACATGTAAGCCTACAGGCATGAGTCTAGACATGAGTCAAGAGGTATGAGTTTAGAGGCATGAGTCAAGAGGCATAAGCCATGAGTCATGAGGCATAAGTCTAGACATGTAAGCCTACAGACATGAGTCTACAGGCATGAGTCTAGACATCAGTCAAGAGGTACGAGTTTAGAGGCATGAGTCAAGAGGCATAAGCCATGAGTCGTGAGGCATAAGTCTAGACATGTAAGCCTACAGACGTGAGTCTACAGGCATGAGTCTAGACATGTGAGCCTACAGACGTGAGGCATGAGTATAGACATGTGAGCCTACAAATGTGAGGCAGAAGTCTAGATATGTAAGCCTACATATGTGAGGCATGGGCCTCCAAACGTAAAGTGTGAGCCTACATATGTGAGGCATGGGCCTCCAAACGTAAAGTGTGAGCCTATAGACATGAGGTATGAGCTTATAAACATGAGCCTATAGACGTGAGGCATGAGCCTACAGACATGAGGCGTGAATCGAAAAACATGAGCCTCTAGATCTGGGGCATGAGCCTAAAAACAAGAGACGTAAGTCTATAAACATGAGCCTCCAGATCTGGGGCATGAGCCTAAAAACAAGAGACGTAAGTCTATAAACATGTGAGCCTACACATGTGAGGCATGAGTCTAGATATATAAGCCTATAGACATGAGGCATGAGACTACAAACGTGAAGCGTGAGCCTACAAACATGAGACATGAGCTTATAAACATGAACCTACAAACGTGAGGCATGAGCCTACAGACATGAGGTGTGAGCCTATAAACATGAGCCTCCAAATGTGAGGCACTACAGACAAGAGGCATGAGTCTATAGACATGAGGCTAAAGACGTAAGGTATAAGTCTATAGACATGAGGCTAAAGACGTAAGGTATAAGCCTATAGACATGAGGCGTGAGTCTAGCAATAGGTAAACCCAATATTATACTAGATATAAGTCTAGAGGTAGGTAAATCCAATATTATACCAAACATGAGTCTAAAGGTGAGTCATAAGCCATGAGTCTAGAGGCATGAGTCTAGAGGCACGAGTCTATAAACATGAGCCTATAGATGTGAGCCATATGCACTACTTAGAATCTATGCCCAAGTAGGCCTATTTCATAAAATTAAAATCCCATAAGTCTATCACAAAAAAAAAAATCCATGATACTAATAAATCCACAGAATGTAAACAAGCATGAGCCTTCAATGCATGAGCCCATAAGATGTGATTCCACTAAACATGACATGAGTCTAGCACACCAAATATGTGTGAGCCTATTTTATACAAAATGCTTTACAAGAAGGGTCAAGATGGCATCACGAGGAAATGCGTTCATGAAAATGACTTTGTTGATGTTCTTGAAGAACAGGCCCATTCTGGCATCGATAGAGGACACTTTACCAACAACATGACAACTTGAGCAAGGTTCTCCAAGTTAGACTATGGCGGTCTACACTCTTTGAAGACCTAGAAGAATTTATCAAATGCTACGATGAGAATGCCAAAGGTTTTCCATGGTTCAAGAGAAGGATCATAATGCTGTTAACCCTTAACAACCATTTGAAAACTGGGGCCTAAACTTCATGAGTCTCATTAGCCCCAACTACTAAGGGAGCCCAAGCATGCTTATAATAGTCTCACCATTAATTACTTCACTAAGTGGGTGCCAAAGATACACAAAAAAGCTGGCATGAGATCTACCACTAAGTTTCTCTAAGAAACATGATTACTCAATTTGGTTATGCACTAAGAATAGTGAACAATTGACGTATGCATTTATAAACAAAGTGGTGGAGTTCTTACTCAAAGAATTCCTTGTGGTGCACCAAAAACTTCATGTCTTACTACCCACAAGCAAGCAGCTAAGAGTACAAACATCACTTTATGCACCATCCTCACCAAGACAATAGAGGTATCTAGAAGTGAGTGGGAGCATAAATTGTACTTTGCTCTATGGGTCTACCACAGTGCCTATAAGGTGGCTAACAATAGCACCTCGCTTGCATTCGGGCTTGGCACACAACAATGCCAATGGAACACGTGGTTCCAAGCCTCTGAATTGTAGCAAGATATAGCCTGTTGTTTCCAAATCCCATTTGGCATTTTTCAAAGAATTGGCTTACGAGTGGAACAATGTATCCCCAAAACTTCCTAATGTGGTCGAATAGAGAGCCAATAACCATTTGTCCCAATGGGGCATTCATCACATTTGAGTTACCACTGGCTCACATATGCCTTATTACTCAAGCCTTACAGTGAGTAGGAATATTATTATACAACTAGTTATTACTAATACTCTTGTTGCTCCATCACCTATCTCATAATCATGACTCCTTTGACAATTCCACCATTATCTTGCCTATTTGATTATCCACATCCATTTGCTCCAAAATAGTGGCTCCATCATTGTTGCTGATGGTCACAATGCCATCAGGGCTTTGCAGCATTTGGTCCATGCCTTTGGGACCTAGAAAGGTGCGTAAAATTCTCGCTACAAACTTGGCAGCCTGAGTGGGAAAACTAATATTCAACATTTCATCACGACCCCATAAAATGCCTTTAATTTTCCCTTCTCATATTATTCACATTTTTCCCTATTTAGATTTGGATGTCGTCTCGTATTCCATCATGATGAGGATGATGGTGGTGATGATTATGATGACAGTGAAAATGATCGCAATGATGATATACATGATTGGTAACTCTTTAATTAATTTTCTATATAGAGTAACATTTGTAAAACAACCATGATGGTGGTGATGTTATGGGTTTGATGTTTGCCTCTCAATGAAAAAGCTTACATTGGCAGGCGTAAGCAATGACTTTGAATCATAACATGCATATAGAACATTACACATCTTTAATCCACTACCCTATTTCATCCAAGACAAAAAACACAAGTAATCGGATACTCACGAGTCCAAGGTCGAATATACACGAGAGTAGCACACACCCACATTACCAATCATCAGCAAATGAATTTTTTAATGCTAGTGATGTGTGGACATAGGCTAATAATCGACTGGGGCACTTTGTTCTCTTTTTAGGAGGGTTTTTTTTCCCCAAGCATATGTACTCACTCTTATGAGTGTGTGTAACCTTATCATGTCACTTCACTTGTACTTCACTCATTCTCATCAATCTACTTTGAGTGTTGTGCTTCCATCTTTCTCTCCTTACTTACTACATCCATATGTGTGTGTGTTGCTACCTTTGTCTCTACTCTAACAATTGGTATCAGAGTAGGTTCTCTTGGCCCTCACCCCCTTGTCATCTTCTCCTCAAGTTGCTCTTTTAATTGTCTCAAATTGAGCTATCCTCTTAGGTGGAGAACGTATACCCTATAGTGTGTTGTTAACTACCTTAACACTATGTTAACAAATTTTTTAAACGTATTTCAGGGTAGTTTTTGGGTGCGTTTTAGGGCTCACTCGCATGTTGTAAGGTTTCCACATAGACATCCCTTTAAATTGTACTGTAGCAACATTTGTTGGTGCACAAACGAGGGCCGTCATTGGCATCGACATCACATCTTCGAGCTCATCATCAATAGCTTCAATAGCATCATTACCATTATTATTATTTTTTGCATTTCTACTAGTAGTAACATTTCTACACTCTACACTACCATTTTTCATACACTTTACAGGTTTCCTTCGTATATCAATAATCTACTACTAGTAGCAGCCATCTCGATTGCATTCAATGGGAGAATTGATAGTACCTATAGGTAGTTGAAATATTGCAGGTTGAAATGGCAAACAGTGATAATTTGGGATGCTCCCACTGAGAATAAGCTTGACAAAACCAACTACCCATTGTGGTCGTATATGATGCATCATGTATTGGTTGCCAAAGGGCCTTGGAATGTCATTACTAGCATTAAGGTACGCCCTATCTCACTAGCACAGGATAGTGCCTATACTTTAGATGGTGTCACTAGTTCAGATATAAATGTGGCATCTGCCTCCACACCTTCAATAGTGGAACAAGCCAGGTGGGATGGCAGGGATGCACAAGCACATGCATTAGTGAAAAAGGAGCATTATTCCTCATATCCGCTCATGTAAAACTGCCAAGCAAGCTTGTGATGCACTTGTTACGCTTTACCAGATGCGTAGTGAAGCACGAGTGGCCTATTACGTAGTAAGAAGTTAGAGTTTGAGCATATGAATAAGGAAGATTTAATGGATAACTTCGTCTCACAAGGATTAAAAATCTCAGGGAGCAGCTTGCATATAGTATTGGTGACACCTGGTGTCTATTATTCTCATAGCTTTTTACCGGATTCATACCAATATTTTGCATCCGCACTTCGGCTCATGATGAAAAGTAACCCCAATTCCCTTACGTTTGATGAGTTAGTTAAAGTACTCTTGCAAAAAGAGCAATCTTGACAAAATCAAACTAGTATGTGTATGTATGGGAGATCACACATTCATTACCAGTCAAAAAGGTAAAAGCAAAGCCTTTTCTTAGGGGGCTATAATCTAAAGGCAAAATCAACCCAGCCTTCTCGCAAAACAACAAGGATGTCGAGAAGGGAAAGGAAAATGCAACTAATGTCAAAAGCCAAGTCATTATATCAATGTCAAAAGGATGGAGAAGGAGAAAAAGAAAGAGTTAGGCATGGATGTGGCTGATGCATTAGCACACAAAGTGCTAAAAAGAAGAAAACTTTACATAGGATGATTAGGCATTCATTGTGAACTGCGGTTATGACACTTTTTCTATGATGTATACATGTCAATAGATCAGCATGTATAGTATTCTAATAGTGGTGCTAGAAAGCACATTACTTCTCAACGTGATTTATTTTCCTCCCTTGAGTCTACTCCTCAAGGAGGCATGGTCACATGTGCAAAAAACTCCTCATATCCAGTGAAAGGAGTCAGTAAGATTGTGCTTCGTTGTTACAAATAGTGGAACCATCACTCTCTCAGAGTCTTGTTTGTTCTAGGCATTGAAAAGAACTTGCACAATGAATATATGGCATTGCTCTATGGCAAGCCTAGTGGTCCAATTTGTTGATGACAGGTGTACAATTCATGAGCGGAGTGATGGAGACATCACTACAATATCTGGCATGGGCTGTATAGGTTGGTGGATAGGCATACAATTTATGACCGAAGTGATGGAGACATCACTGTGGTATTTGGAATGGGCTTTATAGATTGGATAGGTATGAGGTATCAACACATAATTCTTATTCAATTACTGCCATGTGCTATGAGTGTTGCTGCAGAGCTATGGCATGCCCACTTTGGTCACTTGAATTTTGGTACTTTCTTGCACCTTAAAAGGCAAGAGATGGTGTCAAACTTACCAAAGTTTGAGGCCTATGTCAAATATGTATGTGAGGGTTGTATTTTGGGCAAGATGCAACAACTGGTATCATTCCCGAAAGATGGATCAATAAGGGCTTTCAAGAAAATACAGCACTTACACATATAAATGTATGTATGTGGTCCTATAAGGACACCATTGATCAAGAGATATATCTACTTTGTGCATTTTATTGATGCACACCTTGGTATATCTATTGAATGCAAAATTAGAGGCTTTTACGTGTTTTAGACACTTCATTTCTATGGATGAAAATGTGTCTACATGATGTAAAGTTGGCACTCTTCATACAGTTCAATGGGGGGAGTATATGTGGAAGGAGTTTCATGTATATATGGCTGAAAGAGGCATAAAACATCAATGCACATTGCCTTACACACCTCGAAAAAATGGTGTGGCTCAGTTCAACCCATGCGTTTATGTAAACAAAAATAACAAAATGTATTCTCACATGATATCTTACCTTTGTACAATACACGGTAGCCATATGTGGAGAAAATGAATGCTATACTGGCTAAAAAAAACAACTTGAATTTTAGCCCAAAGATCAACCTATTGATGAGACAATTGTAGATGATGTAGTTGACAATAAAAAAGGGTAGCCATATAGGCATCCAAGAATATGCTAAAATGGCTGGTGCAAACATTGTGGAATAGCCAATTAGCTACTCCTTTGCCTAGAAGAACACATGCAGGTTCTCATCATGCATCTATTCTTTTATGGATCATTCTCTCATTTCCAATATATGCAATGAAGAGGAACTAATTTCCTTTTAGAAAGCATAAGAAAGTGATCATTGGATGTAGGCCATGCAAGATGAGTACAAGTCAATCCTCGAAAATGACACTTGGTATCTCATAGATTTGCCTTATGGTATGCTCAGTCGATGGTCATGGATAAGGAATTGTTTATATCCTGGAAGGGTTGTGTGCGCTTTTGCACAGGTCGTAGCTGGGGACTTGCCGAACGCCGTATGCGAGCCACGAATGGCTGCACAAGCATACAACCAAGAAAGCAAGCTCAAACAGAATGCAAAAGGTGTGTCACTCACCGCTCAACCGCCGCCTTGAAGGATTCCCGCGTCGCAGTGAAGAAGGAGCCGTCGTCGCCGCTCTACTGCCTCTCCGCCGCCGTGCCGCTACACAGTGCTCGATCGCCCTCTTACTCTCTCTCTCTCTCTCTCTCTCTCTCTCACGCAGGAGAAGGAAACCAAGGAGATAAGGCAAGAGCACTCTTGTATTCACAACACATGAGAATGAGAGTTTTAGGGTTACATTTGACTCTTATAGGTGACTTGGCCGTTCACACATGGGCGCCCATACATGGCCGGCCGATCCTAACCCTTACCCTACTGATATTCAAGGTGCGCCTCTCATCGGCAATCACCCAATCCCTTTATCCTTAACATATGGTGCCGACAAGCCCGGCCCATGACTCAGAATATTTAAATTAATGACGTAAAACATAGTACGTCTCAATGTTCGTCATCATGGGTTAACATGCCTCCCTTCCTGATGTAGATTCCGTCCTCGGAAGCTATGGTATGGTAAGCTCGATAGGGTTGTTGTGGTGGACCGTCTGCAAAATAGGGAAGTAGAGTGAAAGTATGCTGGAATTCAAAAGATATAAAGTGTATAAATTCAAGCATGTTAGACCACAATGGATGTTGCTATGAGAACTTAGTTTAAGGGTCACATGAATGAGCTAGTGTAGCAAATTAACAGGAGTTTAAAATTATTAAAAGTAAATCAAGAGTTAGCAAGGTGTCAAAGGTTAATCAAGGTTTATAACTGGCTTAAGTCAAGGAAAATAACCAAGCTTAATAAATAAACAGATGACCACACTGTGTCTACTCTAAGAACAAGTTAATACCACGAGCCTAGGGACACAAGAAACATCAGAGTTACAGGAGCCTTTTGCCTTTATTTCTTTACGCACGTGACAATTTTTATACATAATGGCAACCTTCCTAAGGCAAAACTAACATCGATCCTGGTACCATGTTTAACACAAGGCATTATCCAGGAATCTATTAGCTCACTTTAGGCAAGGCTACCCCCTATTAACCAAGGCATCGGTGTGGAGTAGAATACTCCTCGCCTACCAAGTATCAATAAGGCGATAGGCCAACATTAAAGCACATCATAGACTTGTATTGCCATTTATTGTAGGCTCTTTTAAAAAAAAAATATTTTCTTTTGATCTTCGCTCCTGAACTATAATTTGTCTTGCATCTTTTCGACAAAGGGGTAAAAGCTATGTCCTAGAGGTCAACACACACATGGCCAGGTGTCAAACATTAAGATGGTTTGACCCTAGACCTAAGACAATCGTATTCCAAGGTTAACTAAAGACGTCATGCATTCTTAGGAATATATCCAATAAGGTTAAGCTCATTAATGATTTACACTAGCACGTCAAGCAACTTCAAAACTAAGTAGTACATTGACCATTTCCATGTGGTCATGCATTATAGTTCATGCAATTAATTGAACAGAAAAAACGAAAGAGAGTAGGTATGGAAGAATTACACCTGTATTTTGGAGATCTCCTTGATTCGATGAGAGAAATGCTCACAATTTGATGAGATATTTATGTATGAGCGTTGCGGCTATCTCAGGACTTGAAAGCGAACCCACCTCAAACTTTTCAACCTGTACAATCAACTAACAAGCACTATACCTCGAGAGGCACATCAATGTGAAAAATTAAAGACTCGTTTAAGGAATCCAAACTAGAAAAAACTTGAAAACACTAACCTACCTACCAGTCACCACACTACTACTGAGGATACGGTAAGAGGATGTTGTAGAGTCCTGGCTCTAGCCCTAAGGCTAAGCCTCTATCCGTATCATCCAAATAAATAAAGTCAACCTCAGTAGTGCCATGAGTTTTATCCGTCCATTCATCATTGTCAGATATTTCCTTTTCATTTTTCCATCCACATAAACTCATCAAGAATGTAACCATGCGAGGATAGTCATCTTGTGGAAAAGGAAAGCATTGGGCTATCGGGGATATTTCCTCTACGGAGTAGGGGTCAGTCATGGTCAATAGGCGAATTAGCCATTTTAATTCCTCAACATTTTTCTCTCTGGCTAGTACATCTATATGATCCCATTTAGTTTCAATTACAGGATAGCACATATAAAATATCTGAGAAAGGTACAGATGATACCTCTCACCAAAGGTGGGAGTGGATGAAGTGTATGATGATCGTGCATCTGCCATATCTGCAAACACAGATATAGCATCAGTAGGTTTGTGACAGGTCAATCTAGTTCTTGATTGTATACGGATATTTATCCTCTTTTTGTGCTCTTGCTCTTTTTACTATTTTTTATCTTTCTTTTCTTTGTTTTTTTTAAAAAAAATGTATGAAGCTATATATATACATTCCCTTGAATTTGGCAATTACATGGTCAGGGGAGAAGGTTAAGGAGGAAGCATTAGAATGTCGAGCGTGAGTACATGCTCCCCCTTTCCTTGGGTAGATCATATTATTTGCAATGATGTTGCAGCCTCTTGGAACCAATTTGTCCAGCGGGTCATAGGTTGTGATGTGGGCAAATAGCTTTTTATGACCCTTGTGGCCACATCCAATTGTAGAGATGGTAGTGTACGCTCCCATTGACGAATGGAGGAAATGGTTTCTGACGATACCATTGCAAGGGGAGACGTAGACTCATCGGTCTTTTGTTGGGTGTTGACAAGAGTAGGTGTAGAGCATGTAGAAACTTCTATATGAGTGTGTGCCTGGCATGAGGAGCTAGAAGCTTCATGTGGCTCCCCCTTTCTTGAGCTAGGTGGTAATGATCTATATCGTTTGGGAATCCAAACTAACTCTGGAAGAAGTGGTGCGGAGCACTCTGTTACCTTTCCCTTACCACGGTCTTGAATTGTCATTGGGGTGGCAACAATTGGTTTGCAAGGTTTTACAGGTGATGTAGAGGGATTCAGCTTATGTTTAGGGACCCAAATCTGGTCATTCCCCTCGTAGTACCCTTGGGCTACTAATAATTTTTTAGGGATCCATCGCGATGTTACATTGCCCTTTCTCGGGTGGGTAGCTACTTTCCTTTTACGAGGCTTCTTGGTGGCTGAACGAGATTGAGCAGGGGAAGTAGCTATTAACGAAGCTTTTGGGACCCATTTGTATGTGTTTTTTGGCATAGTAAGCGGAGCTTTAGAGACCACCCTGCCTGTTTCCACTCTTGGCGTTGAAGCGTTAGAGGGGTGGCAAACAATTAAAGATGGTTTTGCCACTGGACGTTGTGATTTTTCATTATCTAGCATTTGAGTGGATGACTTAGGTGCGGGATTTTGAGCAGTCAGACTTAGTGTTGGTTCTTGCGTTGTGACTCGTCTAGTTGCCCAATCGATATTGCACTTGGTGGCCATCATCCATTTGCGCCCTAAGTTTACAGTCCCTTCCATGGTACCCGCAGGCATAACTAAAAAGCTTTGAATTACGGTCCCCTTGTCATAGGCAACCGAAGTGTGCAGAACTCTTGAGACAGGGGTTTTTTTCTTGTTGATTCCTTGAACTTGGATAGCACTCTTGGATAAATGTGGTTTTCCAAGTTGACACCACACGCCATATGATAGCAAATTGTGTTGAGCTCCTGTATCCAATAATGCATTATACAGCATCTCCTCGTAAGGACTCTGTAACTCAATTGGGTATCTTAGAGGTGGGTCAGATTCCAGTGCATCCTCCTCTGCTTCCTCGAAAAATACTTGCGTAATTCCCAAGTTGGCTTCTCATTGTCGCCTAGCACGCTATTGACGTTCTTTGGCTTCGACTCTCGCTTGTATCTTTTTAAGCTCAGCTTGTTCTTTAGCTGCCTTCTTTTGATGGATTGCATGTAACTCCTCTTGGCTCAGGGGATCATAGTATCTTTTGAATTTACTCCCATTAAGGAATCCAATGGTTTCAACTCCGTCGAGAGTCTCCACTCTAATGGTACCTTGCGGGGTAATTTCACATACTCTATACGGTCCCTTACCAGCATATTTGAGCTTCTTCTTTTCGTTACGCACTCCATACATCAGGACTTTATCCCCAACCTTGATGTCCTTGTCCTTGAGGTGGCGATCAAACCATTTTTTCCTTCTATCCTTCTCCACAAGGGCATTGTATACAGCCAATTGTCTTTCTTCGTTTAGCCGCTCAAGGATATATAGATGCTCTACTAAGGGATTACCATCCCAACCCTCTTGAGTAGCAACACGAAGACTAGGAATGACAAATTCCCACGGCTGCGTCCCATTGTCGCTCACAAGTTCAAAAGGACAACCGAAGCGTGTGATTATATTTTCAAAGAAGAACTTGGCTGTTGTCCTCGCATCTGCCTTACGTGTCGCTTTCGCTTTAGCCCATTTGGTCATATAGTCAGTGGCCACAATAATATAGCGAGATTGTGTGTTTCGGGCCGTTGGGCTAATTGGACCTACAAAGTCTAAACCCCACTTTTCAAATGGTTGGTTTACTTTGATTGGATGTAGGGGCATCTGATCTTTCCATTGGGGTTTCTTGTATCGTTGGCATTCATCGCAACCCTTCACAAAGAGTGATGCATCTTGGAACATAGTGGGCCACCAATACCCTGATTGTAAGATCTTTCGCGCAGTTAAGTCTCCTGAGAAGTGACCACCGGCTACGCCCATATGTGCCTCTTGCAAGATGTATAGATACTCATCCTCTCGGGCACAACGCCTAAGAACGTCATCCTTTCCTCTTTTATAAAGAGTCCCTGCTATCAGGCAATAGGGTTCGCATTCTTTGATCAGCTTTCGAGCTAGATCTTTACAAAGCTCCTTGGGTGGAAAGCCATTAACCAAAAAGTTAACAATCTTCTCACTCCATCCAAGCATTGTCTCCACCATGAACAGGGAAGTGTCCGGTAAGTCATCATTAACCCCCGTAGGAGCCTCACCATTAGGTATGCGAGATAAATGATCAGCCATAATATGTTTCTTGCCAGGTCTCACAACAACCGTGAAATCAAACTCAAGAAGAATCAATAGCCATCGTGTGATTCTTCCTGTGGAGCATGGTTTGTTTACCAGATACAACAATGCTTGATGATCCACATAGAAAACAAACTTGGTGGCAAGGAGGTAATAACGAAATTTCCTTACTGCATATATCATTGCCAACCCTTCTCGCTCTGTATAGTGGTGTAGTTCATCTCAGCATCGTTCAACTGGCGACTGGCAAAGCTAATGGGGTAGTCTAATTTGTGTTCGCCGGGTTGAGTTAACACACACCCAATAGCAAAGTTTGATGCATCAATATGCACATGGAAGATTAAATCCCAGTTAGGCATTCTCAAGATTGGAGCACTCGCCAAGGCCTTCTTTAATAGCTCATAGGCACGGTCACATTCTTCGGTCCAAATAAACTCGATGAGAAGCTATCTCAGCGAAGAATAGAATAAATCTTCGATAATAACCAACATGGCCCATAAAGCGTTGGACTCCTTTATAGTTGGTGGGTGGAGGCAATTCCAGAATGACCTTGATTTTACTCTCGTCGGTGGAGATCCCATTTTTGGACACTATATGCCCTAAGATAACTCCGTGTTTAACCCAGAATTGGCATTTGAAAGGATTCAAGGAGATGCGATATAATCTACACCTTTCAAATATTTTTCGTAAACACATCAAGTGCTCATCCCAAGAGGAATGAACACAAAGATCATCTAAGAAAGCTTCACAGAAGTCCCTTAGATATTCCTTAAAGGCCGTGTTTATCAATCGTTGGAATGTTGTAGGTGCATTGGTCAAGCCAAAAGCCATGACGCGAAGGCAAACACTCCAAACTCCGTGATAAATGCTGTTTTACCTTGGTCCTCAACTGCAATTGTGATCTGATTGTAACCCAAGTACCCATCTAAAAAGCTATATGCCTCTTTGCCTGCCACTCTTTCAAGCACATGTTCAGAATACGGCAAGGGGTAATGATCCCTTCTGGTGGCTGCATTAACCTTTTTGAGATCAACGCACACTCTGAGTTTCCCATTCTTCTTTGGTACGATGACTATCGGAGAAACCCATTCTGAGTGCTCAATAGGGTATATGAATCCACATTTTACAAGCTTTTCAATTTCCTCTTGTACAATCTTTGCGTACTTAGGATTCATTGGGTAGGGACGTTGCTGGACTGGTTTAGCAGTGATAATCATTGGAATCGTGTGTTGCACCACCGAGGGTGGAACACCCTTCATATCATGATATGTCCAAGCAAATATGTCCTTGAATTCTTTAAGAAGCTTTGTAAGTGCAGCTTCTTCCGCCTTGGTGAGGTCTTGAGCAATAAAAACTGGTTTAGACTCCTCACCCGGATCTGCTAAGTCTATCTCCTTAACTACCGCAGGGCCATCGTAGACACCGCTACTCCCATAGGCGTTCGTTGGGCTTTTGTGTAGACCACTTTACGTTCCCCTGTGGTAAATGATTTGAAATGCTCGGGTGCGGGGTGTAAGTCTACTGGTTCTTGTTGTGCCAGGCTTTTTTCTTTCAATTCCGCTTCCTTTTGTTGTTGAGCCAACTCTTGGTTTTGCCGCCTTCTTTTTGCAGTACGACTTAGTTTCGGCTTCTCTTCGATTTCTAATTGGGCGACGTCATGAGGTTGCGGAATACACCACATGACACTTTGGAGGTATTGTCCCCAATTATCTGCTTACTTCCGATGAGCGTCAATAGCTCCTACATAACTAAGCCATTCTGCGGGTGGATCTCTCCTTGTTTATTGCAGTGCGTACATTAGCTCGATAGCGTTGGCACTTATGTCTCGTTTTCTTCTTACCAAGTTTTTGATTTTTGTTTCTGTCAGATTCGAACTCACTTGGTCGATCTTCACTTTCAGATGAACTGCAGGAGGTCACTGTCCTAGGCCTTGAGCACATTGCTTCCACATTTGGGTGAATATTTGATTCATCCCCCCCATCAGGCTCAGAGTCAGTTTCTTCTTGAGATTCATACTCAGAGTTGCATTGGTCAGAGTCTTCGCTACTTTCAGTGTCAGTGGAGTTTGCCACTTTCTCGCCATCAGGAGTCAAGTGCATAACACCTATCATGTTTATTGGCACTAATGGTGGCATATCTTGCCCCTCAGGTGTTACCCAACTTGTGCCTCTATTTCCCCATGTGTCTATGGTTGCCGCTAGGTGTACCCAATCCACGTTATCCGACTCAGTCATACCCGGTAGGACATCCATATAAGGAGAATCTTTCCCATCATCAGTCTCTTTTTTGCATGTATAGCAATACCTTAATGGGGCGGAGTGAATAGTGGTATCCGATCGATTATCAATGATAACCTTGCTTCCTAAAGGATGTGCACGACCATTCTCAAGATCAACTCGAATGACAGAGTCTTGGAATTGTAGATAGACATGGTTTTTCGACCAGTCATGCACCATTTGTGCTTCCCTCATGAAAGGACGTCCTAAGATCATTTGATATGACATAGGATGCTTAGAGAAATCCATTACAATGAAGGTATGTCTTACCTTGTATCCCAGAACCTTGATCTTAAGGTCCCTTAACATTTCAATAGGTTTAGCAATAGTTCCGTTTGCCATCTTAACCACTATGTTTGTGACTTCGAGGTGAGGTCTCCCCATAGATTCCCAACAGTTTTTAGTCACAATGCTCACTCCAGCACCACCATCAAGGATTCCCTTTAGAGTTAATCCCTTGGTAGTAATGGGGAGGGTTGCATTAGATTCGTCACCTTCAAAGTACTGTCCCAACTTGTTAACAGGTATTTCAACGATCGAATCTTCATCTAAGTTGGGTTGTAGATCAATATGTTCCCCTTCATCTTGAAGCGTGTCGGGTCTAACCATATTTGCAAATTGTGGTAGCCCCGCCTTTAGTTCTCCATTGAGAAATGCTCGAAGAGCTAAGAATAGCTCAGGATCTCCGTATAATTTGGATATGATCGTGGTTCTGATTTCAGAGGACATGAAATCCATTAGCTTAGACACATTCAACGGTACTTTTCGAGACATCGCCCCTTGACTAGGGACTGGTGAAGATGGAATCACTTCCTCTTTGATGGGGTCAGGCATTCCCTCACTAAACATTCTTTCAAGCAAAAAGGGTGGTTGCCCACTTCCTGATGTCCTATCCTCACTTTCTTCTCGAATGATACTAGGTATAGCTAACGGTTTATGGTTCCTGTGAGGCTGAACTTGCGTAGGAAACACTGTGTCTAGAATTTTGATTTTTCTCGGGTTTGGCTCCAGTTCTCTTTGTGTTTCTTCCACCAAACCCCTTAAGTGTTGCACTTGTTCAATCTCCTCAACTGGGTTTGGGTAAGTTCCAATCTTTTTCTTGAGGGTTTTTGGCCCACGTGGCTTGTCTTGGGGAGTCTCAGTCAGTTTGGGTGGTCGAGAGGCCATTAACTGACTTGGTTGTGGGGCCGAGGAAGTTTCCTTCTGTTTCCCCTTATTTATGTACTCGCTTGATTCTCCTTCATTGAGCTCCCGAGTGGGTTCCTCCCTTAAGGTAGTGGCTTTGGTCCCCATGGTTTCTATTGAATCAGAATCATCTTCAGGATCATTCATATACACGGGGTCGTCTCCTGTCCCTTAGTCTTTGAACTAGGCTTGGAGCTCGTGGGCATTAAGCGATCTCTTCCGCCGTGTTTTCTTTTTCTTTGCCTGAGCGATTGATGCAGTATCCCTCTCTTCAAGAATGTAGTTTTAATTTTGAAGCATTGACCGTGTAACTACATTCGCGGGTACAACGGGTGTGGTTCCTCGTGCCTGGTTGGTGACCTCAACCAAATTCAATGGCGTAATCTTGGGTGCACTAGGATTATGTGGACATTGAGCAATCAAATGATCTATGCCACAACGATTACATGTAAGTATTGGCATTCCCGATGTGCTCCCTTGATTTGGTAACATTTGAGTAGCGATCTTCTGTAGCCTATTAGGGCACTCCGCTACATGATGCGGTCCACCACAATCGTAGCATTGAAGAGGTGGTCTCCTCGCCAAGGTATTAAGGTTTTGCCCTCTTGTGGCGAGAGCAGCCGCTTGATATACAGGCTTGACTTGCCCGAAATGATCCTCCATGTAGTACTGGGGAATCATTTCAAACGTATCAATCCCATATGGAGCAGTGGGGTCTATCTCCTCTTCATAATCCCCACACGCACTATGTGACTCACAACCCATCTGGTTTATTGGGGTAATCCTTGGATGTGGAGGTTGTGGTCCTAGCACTGGCGGTGGTAACGGCACAGACTGGACTACATTCGGATTCCTTGGAACTATGTGCTGTGACGGTTGCTCGACAGGTTGTGCAGGCATTAGCGCGGGTACTTGAGGTGTATTTGACCAGGCCAGTGGTGCCTGATTTGCCAACATTGGCCATACTTACCACATGCATTGCAATTCCCATTGAATTTGACTCTGAATGTAGGACATTCACTCGTGCTATGCGGTCCTAAGCAAACCGAACACCATTGTTGCTCTCTTCTTGGGTACATATGGCTATTTTGAGGAGCTCGATTACCCCTAAAGTATTCTTGGAGAGCCTTAGTAAGGTCGGTCACAGACATTTCAGATATCTTGGGCTCCTTGGCAATAGGTTTTAATGTCATTGGCTCGTGCCCAGATACTTGCGAACTAACGGATTTTGTTTCCGAAGACACCTTTTTACCTACAATCATCAAGTTGTCTTCTAACTGGATTGCATTGGCAATGACTGCTTCCCACAGACCTCTAATGACTAGGCCATTGTAAATGTCCTCGTGGCACAATCCTCGGATGAATCTATCGAGCAGTTGGTTATTATTGAAGCGCTCATCCGGGAGTGCAGCGAAAATTTAGATGCTTCAATCGACTTATAAAGTCTCTCACTGACTCCCCTTCCTCGCGTTCAGCTTTTTGGAGTTGAGATGCTACTCCTCAAAGCACACCCTCACGTATGTATTCTTTCAAGAACAATCTCTTGAGAGTGGGGTAGTGAGTGCGCTCTTCAACCCTTAAGGTTCGATACCAATCTCTGGCCTTCCCACTCAAGGTTAAGCCTAAGGCTTTACACTTATGCAGCTCATTGTGCTCTTCCAAGGAATCACACACGTGTTCAAAGACTTCAATGTGCTTCCTAACATCCTCGTTACCATTGAAGTTTTAAGTGAGCTTAGCCACTTGTACTGCCTTGCTTCTAGGTTCTCTCTCAGGCATGCCCCGCATGTTTTCTGCAATGGATCGTCCGATCGTCTGAGCAAACGTTGCGAGATCACCTAGGTGAGCAGGCATAGCTGGTGGAGGCACTTTTGGGATAGCCTGGCTGATAGGAGTTGGCGTTGGTCTGAGTATGTTGGCAAATGACGTAGGATATGATATGTGACTAGGCCTAGCTCCTCTTGGATAAGGGTGGTGATAAGGCGGTCGTGGAGCATACGCCATTGGCATACTAAGAGGCGTAGGAGCTACATGAGCATGAGTAGCGATAGGTACATATGGTTGATAGGCACTGGCACGCACTGTTGTAGGTACTGTTCCACTAGGTAGCGGTGTCGTACTAACTACAGTGGTAACAAGTGCGCTTTCTGTCATGCTCATCATTGGGGTAGGCATTGCGGATTTCCTAATGGAAAGTTGAGCCAAGATTGGAAAGCTAAAGTTACTGCTCGTGGGCTCAACCTGCATTGAGACTCCAGGCAAAACAACATACGAGGGGTCTATGGGACTCACCGAGGGAGTCTCCAATTGTGATAGGGTTGGTTGTTTGGCCTTGCTTGTATCCAAAAATCTCATAGGGCCAGTGGAAACTAGGTTCACTCCCCTATTTTGCCTCTCAATTTGGATAATTCTATGAATAACCTCACATATAATTTGTTGTTGCTCCTCTAGATTAGTGGCGTTAGATGTATATCGTATGCCTTCTAACCAACCTACATGGTATGTGTAGCCCGTGTATAGGTCAGTTAGAATCTCTGTGTGTAGATCATATTCCCAATTTTCATTGAGAAATATCCCATCCAGACTTGGTGTGCCAAACAGTTCTCTTGAAGTGGACGCAATGTCACTTCTTATGGATTGGCTTCTAGGGACCTCTACTTTAGGAGGTGCGTCGGAAGGTGGTAGCTTAGTAGGGCCCTCATCAAACGAAGTAGGTAGAATATCCACATGGACACTCTTTGGGAGGGTAGGGTCTACATAAGATGTGAATGGCGAATCTACCACCCCTCCTTCTTCATTTACTTCGCTTGTCGCATGTTCAGAGCGTGTAGCTCTACTAAAGGTCTCTATTAGACGACTAAACATGCTAGATCCGGGTTGTGGGGCCCAACCTGGCATGTTTTGGCTTGTCTCCTCAGGGTTCTTGGTAAGGTGCCCTTCCATGGCTTCTGAGTCAGAGGACGAGTCACTATCCCCTATTCGTGGATCTTGGGTTGCACTCCCTTGGGTTCCAGCCGAAGACCAAGATGCCAACGTGGAGGGATGGTGTGAGCCTGCGTAAACTGAAACGCTTTCTAGTGGCTCAGGCTCTAGTACCCGACCAGAGCATAGATGCATATGACGTGGGTACCCTACGGGCGTTGGTGACTACCTTTGAAGCCCACACGGTTTCTTGGGTATTTCGCACCCCGTTTTTACTTGTTTTTAGATTGTTTTTAACCCGTTTTTGACCCCCTTACTTATGGTCGAACCTGGACTAGGGCGTGTGATAGCTCGAAATGAGTGTATCGTTCAAAGGGTCCTAGTGTGCTTTACAGCACCGTATTCGTCTATCCAGAGCTCCTGTAGTCCTCAAAACAGTCTGTTTTCTTGTGGGGGAAGGGGCGAAAGCCTATTTGCTTGTGGAGGAAAGGGTGAGGGCTTTATCCCACATGCTCACTTTACTCCTTGGGAAGTGGGCTACATATAGGGCACAACTTCCCATAAGCTCTCACTTGAAAGAAAGCTATGGAGGCTCACTCTCCTATATATATATATCAAAAGACCGAGACCGAGACCGGGGTCGGAGTCAATTGGGGGTTTTTCTTTTCAAATTTTTTTTCTCCAAATCAAAAATCTTTCCTCCACACGTTTAGTTTTTTTTCTTTTAAATTTTTTTTATTTTTTTATTAATTTTTTTAAAATTTAATTATTATTATTATTATTATTTGTTTGGGATAAGTTTTCCAGGGTTTCTTTCTGGGGTTCAGACTTTGTCGCGGCGCAGTTCGCACACAGCGCAGGCTTGGGGATTCAGAAATCCTCCCTTACGCAGAAAACCAGATAACAGAACGTTCGCCCACACGCGGAGCAGAAAAATAACAAAAGAAACAGAGATGCAGAAGACAAATTGTAGAAACAGATTACAAAACACAGAAACACCTCAACAACAAACACACAGATGCCTTTCCTACAGTGTAAATTTCACTTCACGCAGCAGCCCGAGCTGCAAACTGGAGCTTGGTGCAGGGCATCTCCCCGGCAGCGGCGCCAAAAATGTGCGCTTTTGCCGCACAGGTCGTAGCTGGGGACTTGCCGAACACTGTATGCGAGCCACGAATGGCTGCAAGCATACAACCAGGAAAGCAAGCTCAAACAGAATGCAAAAGGTGTGTCACTCACCGCTCAACCGCCGCCTTGAAGGATTCCCGCGTCGCAGTGAAGAAGGAGCCATCGTCGCCGCTCTACCGCCTCTCCGTCGCCGTGCCGCTACACAGTGCTCGATCGCTCTCTCACTCTCTCTCTCTCTCTCTCTCTCTCACACACACGCAGGAGAAGGAAACCAAGGAGATAAGGCAAGAGCACTCTTGTATTCACAACACATGAGAATGAGGGTTTTAGGGTTACATTTGACTCTTATAGGTGACTTGGCCGTTCACACCTGGGCGCCCATGCATGGCCGGCCGATCCTAACCCTTACCCTGCTGATATTCAAGGTGCGCCTCTCATCGGCGATCACCCAATCCCTTTATCCTTAACATATGGTGCCGACAAGCCCGGCCCATGACTCAGAATATTTAAATTAATAACGTAAAACATAGTACGTCTCAATGTCCGTCATGGGTTAACAGGTTGTTGCAAAAATGTGAGGGGTGGGTGGCCTAACGAGGTCCACGTCTCCCAAGACAGCACGTTTTATGTGACCAGCCCAGTGTCAACCAAGGTGGGCTATGCAACTATGGTCTTCTTGGGGGACCTCGAGCTCAAGGCTCGCGGGTTTGACTACTGGTTCTATTTCAATTACGTTGATCACGAACATGGATGTGCTTTCGGCACCGTCCAATTGTGTAAACCTTGTCCTGAGCTTCTAAGGAAGAGTGTCCATGCTTGCCAAAACGCGAATCCATTCCTTGGAATCAACAGGATCAAAGAGGGGCTCATATTCTTGGTCCCCAACATCTTATTACAAGCTCTACTAATATCAATCCACATGGTGTGAGCATTTGCATTACATGCTCACTGGAAGTGGTTTGAGCAGTTGTGTGTCAGACTAATTCACAAGACTACCTCGATCCATGACCTCGATCCATGGGATGAGTCTTCCATGTTTTTAAGGTAATTTTCAAGGAGTGGTTACCTTTGTGTATTTAAATATGATTGGTTTTCCCAATCGTGAACCCGCCTTGTGTATTTAAGTTTTCCCAATCGTGAACCAGCCTTGTGTCTCTCATGTAAGGCCTTCCAAGAATCGAGATATATAACCCTCTTTTTAGAAAATCCATCACCGCGAATGTGGGGGGAAGCTTAGCTCAAAGGTCTTAATCTTTGCATTCTGAAGGACGCTAAAACATTTAGCGGTGTTCCCATCGGTAAAATCTTGACTGCGAGTCTTGTGTCTACAAGTGGGGGGCTTCTTGAGGCTTCCCAGTAATCCTTGGTGATTATGATGACACTAACACCACCATCTAAGATTACGGAGACCGTTGTTCCTTTATAAAAATGACAGGTAAATTAACATTCATCTATCTCATCACTTTCAAAATAGTGTCCTAGCTTGTTCATGGGAAATTTTGGCTGTCATTTTGTCTTGGGTATAAGAGAGCTCACTATAGCATAGCTCATCCTCCTCTTCTGGTTTAGGTTCAACTATGTGGGCCCTTAAATTTCCATTCATTCAATCGGATAAGTCTCTCTAAAGTTAAGTATTTCCTCATAAAAGAGAACTTATCATGACTTAGACTTTTAAGGATAGGAAGGTTATGAGGCTTGCTATGTTCCTCGTATGATATTGCGCTCACTTAGCTCATACTTACTCAGAGGTAGCCTTGGGCCTACCAATGTGGGGATGTGCACTGATCAAAGGCAGTGCCTTTGATGGGGTTGAAAAGAAATCATCACCTATCACATCGAAGAAAATTTTTAGGTGACTATGATGACCCATAGAAGGCCAACTTTCACCTCCCAGTGAGTCCTCCTTCTCTTCATCTAGCAATGCGGGATGTGATCAAATTGGTTCTTAAGGTAGAGGCTCTCAAACTTGCTCTTTTTGTGGCCTCTTAAAAATGGTTATGGTTTCAATAAAGACATTCGAAGTTCCCTCATTGGTTCTATGATTGGCTTTATAATGGGGTCAAGGATCTACTCGAGTGGGCTCAATGGTTCGTACCCAACCACTTGCTCAATACTAGCTCTAATTCAACATGCACCTTCCTTACAAGTTCTTGGGCTTGTTTCTTTTTCTCTTTCTTCAATACGAAGTTGGGATATGAGTACTATCGCACTCTTGCAAGTCTAAGAAGAACTGTTTGGGCTTGTAATACTAGAGGTTGGTATGGCATTCGTGGGGCTCTATACATACCTCACAGTAAGGGGTTTTGATATGTAGGTCATGGAGCTTACATGTTGAGAACTGACTATTGGGGCTAATAAGGCTAGTGGTTCCTTTAGCGCTGAGAGCATAGATTTAGGTGATGGGTTTCCCTGGTACCAAAAATGGGTTATATCAAGGTTCCCGTGGCTTTGGTAATGAGCACAAAAATGTTGTTGTCTAGGCCTCAGCATATGGGACACTCCGTGCTTATATGGTTTCCACATTGACAAATCACACCAAACCATATCTCTTCGTGAAAATAGATGTGGGTGTCATACTTGTGGTAGTGGTTGGGGCTTGAGGTTTCCCTTAAGACTAGCCTTGCACTACTGGCCTATATAGTTAGCATATTCTCTCCCAACTCAACCATGTGGGTGTCATACTTGTGGTAGTGGTTGGGGCTTGAGGTTTCCCTTAAGACTAGCCTTACACTACTGGCCTATATAGTTAGCATATTCTCTCCTAACTCAACCATGTTTATGTCCTTGACTAGGACTCTAATGATGTTGGTTGGGCACCCTTGGTTGGACGATGCATTCCCTATCTCTTAGTTCAGGTGGAGAACTTTTACATCCTTGTCATGTAGATTATCTACCAAGTGTGTTGCCTTGCGAGGCAACACTCATCAAATATATACTGCTTGGACATGAAGAGATGGTCCTGAAGCCTCTTGCTCTTAAGATAAATCAAAAATCGATTGATGAGTAATAGATTATCTAGTCTTTTGCGTGGGTGTTGCATTTCAAATAGAGATACTTGGTTCTCATAATGTAATCCTCCATGGTTTCTCTCTCATGCTTGAGGTTATATATTTGTGCAATCGGGCTCTATTTGACTCCATTGGGTGAGAATCCCACAACGAAGGTGTGTCTCAACACCTTGTAGATATCCTTTTGTGATCTAAACCACTAGCCAAGGCAAAGTCCACATGAACAGATTTGATCCATCCCAGGGTCTCACAAATTTGATCGAGCTTCTTTAGGTATTAAATCGGATCTCCATTTCCAACAAATTTTATTATCATTCTTGAGATGTGCATTGGCTTGGTTTTGCCCAACTCTGAGCCTCTAGGTGCTATATTGGTGGCCACCCCCCTTCCCATTTCAAATGCCATTTTTCTATCTATTCACATGCTAGGGGAACGTAAGGAGGTGGTTGCACAAAACCCTCTATTTCAAGGTACATAATCTCTTTTCCTAGGACATTGGGATGTGCATTTTCCAATGGTACTTGTCCTCCGACGACTTGGCTTTGAGGCTAGCAGCTGAGGACATGTTATAAGATTGCTCTTCTGGATCTCTTTATGATAGAGTAGTCCTTGACATTAGTTCCTTATCTCTCCGCGTGTTCTCTGTTCCTCGTCCAAATGGAGAAGAACTAGAACTTCGTTCCATAGTAAAGGCACTACTATAATGGGCTCCTTTGGGTACCCGAACTCCTACTTGCAGTGTGTACACTTGCTATTGTGTGTACAGCGGAATATCTATCCCTAGTTGTACAACAAAAGAGATGTGTCTCGTTTGTTGTAAACTGTAGTTGTTGGATTACTTATTACGATCTAAACCCAATTCAAGTTCTCGACACCAAATATTTAAAACATTGTGGCTTCAAACATAGTTTGATCGCTCTCTGTGCGAAGGAAACTTATGGTTCCAAGCAGCTCTCACTTCTTCATTGGAGTTGTGCCAAAGATTGGACTATTAAATATCTTCTTCATAAAATTTAAGATGCTATTAATGGAGCCAATTGGTGAATCCAGAACTCAAAGGTAGCTCGTATTTCCATGTGTTCATTATTCCTTTACTCATGTTTGTATTTCGTTGGCTCATTTCTTCCCAAAGCTCCTTGCTATGTTGGAGGTGGATACGAAGGAGTCTCACAATAAGAGAGCACTCTGTTGAGTGATGGTCATCATTTGTTGAGACCCAAGGCTTGGTGGATTTGAGGAGGTATGGTTTGATACGCTATTATTGATTATTTATCGTTTCCAACAATTAGTCTAGATCGGGTTCGCATCAACAAAGGTCCCTGGTGCTTGTGGAATAAATCTGAGAATGGTTTCCAACATTTTTTTCGTTAGTTAGGCTCATGTCTCCATGCTCACATGTGCAAGCTCGTGTCTACAAGTTCACGCATGCAAGTTCACGTGTGTAGGTTCATATGTCTAGGTTCTCGCCTCTAGACTCACATCTCCAAGCTTTTCTCACATCTACGAACTTGCATCTTTTTTAAATAAACTCGGCTTACGTACTTTCCTTGTATAAAAAGGCACGAGAATCTGAGAACTAGACCTACAACAAAGTTGTACTTTAATTTTTTAAGAATAACGAAAGAAAAGAAATTTTCTTGGAATTTGTAGCTGGTATATATTGTATATGAGTCTTTATAATAGTAATGATTGATAAGGATAATGTTAGGTATACCTACCTCTAGACTCATGTATCTAAGTTCTTGTCTACAAGCTCATGTCTCTAGACTCTTGTCTCTTTGGGCATGAATTCCAACACTCTTCTCCTACTCAAAAGTGATGTGATGTGATTGACCCTAATCCTAGTTAAGGATTGTGATGCAAGTAAATATTTTTAGATATTTTAGCATGCTTGTATGCACGAAAATTTATGAAATCCATGAACAAAAATAAACTATCTAACTCTAATTCATCCTAATAGAGCTCAATGTTCATGTTTACATAGTGTATTCCACTCTTAATCACAATTGCTAAAGTTAATCCTTAGATCAAAACAATAAAATCTAAGTCCCTTCGGATTCAATTTCATACAAATTAGAACCAAGGTTTTGCCCTACCAATAAATGAAAATAGAATGCTCTAATGCAAATAGACTTCAAAGAAAAATCAAAAGCATCCAACAAACACATCCAGTGCTTGAAAACCGTATGTTCTTTATAATTCGGCCTCCTAATAAACATTGGACAATATCGGTAATCCCAATAGCTTAGAATGGAAAAAATCGAACCTTATCCCTAGGCTAGTCTTTTCATTATTGGGACTACTTTAACGAATATATAAACTATGTAACAGATGGGAAAAAAACGGACCTAATCCCTTGGCTAGTCTTTTCGTTAACGAGACTACTTTAACGAATGTATAAAATATGTAACAGATGCTAACACGTTTCTATGGAAAAAAAACGAACCTAATCCCTAGGGTAGTCTTTTCATTAATAAGACTACTTTAACGAATATGTAAACTATGTAACAGATACTGGCACATTTCTAAGCAAAATTAAAAGTTGTTAAACTTTCTCTATAGCCATTCATATTTTTTGAAGTAAAAATATTCAATAATGAACTAATTCTTATTATAAGCTCACAAATTTTCAGCTAACAATTATCAAGCCTACTCGAGAATGTTTCTCTTGTTGAAACTCCATCCTAAGATCATCAGTCATTGCGATGGCTTGGGCACTTTGATAACAAAGAAAAAGATGTATAATAAAAGAACTATCCAAGTAGCCTCATTTCTAAATCATAGCATAGCCAAGTCAACTATCCTCCCACTTTCTAAGCAAGCATAAGATCATACTTTGTGAGATTTGACCGGAAACATTTGGCAAGATATGATTTCCATGCAAAATCTATGTCAAGGCATTGAAGGATTTTGGATGCTTTAGCACTTGAACGAAAGAATACATGCAATGGGCAGTTCAAGTTATTTCCCAAAATTCAATCTTGACTCCCTAAGGGTCTCTACTCTCAAAGCTTCAAATCATAACTCCATCATGCATAACATAGACTATATGCTATGGCAACCCACTCACATCATCCACGCCCAAGACTATGCATAAAGACATGTCACCTTAGTACACAAATCTTCGTTGATAAACATTACACAAAGCTCCAATCATGGACTCCATCATACAATATAGCATAGACTAGATTTGCAAGGAGCTATAGATCCCAAGACAAGGAGGATGTACCCTTGAAAACTTGACCTTAAAAGCCATGGCAATATATACTCTCATGTCCACAGCATTGAAGGTATACCAATGGTTAATTTTCACGCTTGATTTCCTAGATCATACTACTTGTAATAATCATGTTGTGAAGCAAGAGAGGATGAGGACCTTAGAAAACATAGAGAGAGACTTTAGAACTTAAAATAAATCATAACAGGCTCATAAATAATGTGTACATGGTGGTTTGCTACAATGGAGGACGACTGAAGAACATGGAACTCGTCATCTACCAAAATGGTAGAGAAAAATATCCGTTAAGCATAAACGAGAGAGAGAGAGAGAGAGAGAGAGAGAGAGAGAGAGAGATGAAAAGCCACATTACTACAGCATGTGTATAGAAAACTGAGTCTTCTGGTGGGATGTGTCTGTGTGTGGGGGCGGTGTGTGTCTGTGTGTGTGTGTGTGTTGGGGGGGGGGGGGGGGGGGTGGTGGGGGGCTGACTATGCTTAAAGAGAATTACCATCATACCGGGATCTTTTGATGATAGTATGACCCCAAGTAAGACCCAACAAAACCAGCGCACTGCAATAAAATGCCAGCACAAAACAGAGGATCGTCTCTTAGAAAGCTGCAAAAATGAGGAATTTGGAAAGGTATTGCTTCTAATCAATTTACGATCCTTAAGGGTCATACATCAAAATCTGCAGGTAGGACCTGCACTAAACTCTCCGCATCTGCTCAAGAACGCTGCAGCATCGGAGGCACAAGCCACTCCGTTGGTGCCATATAACCCATGGAGCGAGCAATAGCTTGCTTCAGATTTTCTGATTCTGCATGACAAGAAACAAAGTTGGGAACATTGAAAACCTCTCATCTGAGTGTCAGCCGATAACCTCTGAGGTTTTATCAAATCATGGGCTTTCCAGAAAATGTAAGGGCAGGCAGAAAAGTATCATTAAATAAACAGTTGCTGGTAGAAGCCACACAAGCTTGTTACAAGACAATGATCCAATTGCAGACATTATATGCCACAGCAGAAACACAAGACGTGTTTCTCTAATAAGAGATCAAAGAACAGTACCACCATGTAGCTAATAAACACAGACTGCATAAAGTGAATTTGGTGACTGCAACATTGATCTTCTCTATTTGCACCTTATCATACAAGACTCTGAAGTTTGTTATCCCCAAGCTGCGACTAAGATACTCAGACCAAACACACACAAAGCATAAAGACCGTCATAATTAGAGCTGGCATGCTCAACACCCAACCATGGCTCCCATGGAGAGCACCCCTCAGTGTTTATTTGTTCACACAGGGTCGAAGGCAACTTACCAATTAGCCAAGCTCAAGAGCCTCACCCTCACGTTTGGAGAGCTCAATGTCGCCCTTCTCCCACACTCCTTGTCGCGCCCATGCCATTCTTCCTCCGATGCATGCGTGGTGCAACCGCTTGCAGGAGATCCCAAATCTCCCCCCATGCCGGCCTACTTCCAACGAGCTTGCAAGAAGGCTACCGAAGATGACGAGCTGGAGGTTCACATACAAAAATGGGCATTTGAAAGTGGCCTCAGCTAGGGTAGGTGGTGTGGCTACCATTGTATCCTCTAGATAGAAAGGAAGCAAGGGTGGCACTCAAATGTAAAATAGAGAGCACAGGCAAGCAGGCTAGAACCTGAAAGTGTGACGATCAGGGGAGGTCGAGGAAGAAGGAAACAGGAGGCCGCAATAGCGGGGAGGAAGGCACGGGCAGGGCAGCAGGACTGACAGACACATAAACAAAAGCAGGAGTGGGGCATGGCGGGAAGGGAGAGGAAGGCCACGAGCTAGAGGGGGCAGCCGAGGTGCAGAGGAAGAGGATGCGGGGGGGGGGGGGGGGGGGGGGGGGGGGGGGAGGGGGGCTGTGGCAGCTGCTGCTGTCATGTGCATCCCGCAATTTGGATGCCACTTGGCCATATCTGTAGAGCAGGTGCAGGAGTAGGACATAGAGTGGTAATTGGCCCCTTGTGAACCATAGTCCAGGAAAAGTCAGCCAAGGATCCACTTTAGAGTCCATGGTCAGTTGTCCAAGTCCCGTACATGGTCATACTTAGTGCATGTCTTGCACTCAGGTGTCGCCCTCTAGAATGATGTAGAGTTACTTTGCCTGGGACACCAGATTTACGTATCAAGAACCTTTGTGTTTGCATACATATTGGATGTGGGCATGTAGGCTAAGGGGCAGCCCTATGGGCCACCCCATAAGGCTTTAGAGGCCTTGCCTACACAGTGGGCAGCCATTAGAGGCTACCCTAGGGACCATGGAGGCCCCCATGCCCAAGCAACCAGCCCATAGGGGGCTGGGCAGCAAGTCAGCAGCCCTTAAGGGGCACAAACTCCAGTCGGCCAGCCCCATAAGTCACATGTGAAAAGGCCCTTATTTAATGGTGAATAATCCGGACAGCTACTAATGCAAACCAACCACCAGTTGTGTGATGTCACATATAAGCAATAGGCAGCATAATTATTCATCTCATTCCTCTCCAAGTGCATAGAGTCTCCAGGGCCAAGACAGCCAAGGGACCACCAGAAGTCTGCAATTGTGGGACCAAATAGACAGTTCCGTTTGTTTAGGAGTTCAAAAAATTCCCCAATGATGTAATAAAGCTTTTAAATGAAATAAAGATATTAATTTCTTCATTAAGTTGTCAAATTTTCAAAGCTTTAAAATGGTTGTACAAATTCTGAGAAAATTTATCTTTTCTGCAGAACAACCATGAGACGATCAGGGAAATTTGCCCGTGTCTGTTGTTGAAGAATTAGACAATGATATTCGTGAAGCCTTGCATAAATTGCAACCAGCCCCATTTCTTGGCGAAGGGAACAATCTTGCTGAAGCTGTACCGAATTGGATTGACGCTATGGATGATTTTTTTTTCTTTTCGGAAACAAGATCCTTCTATTAGTTAACAGAAAAACAGCCTCAAAAGGCTATATACATACTTGCCTCCATGAACGGAGTGAGGATCAAAGATGATAAAAAGGGGGGGAGGAATGCACTTCTCCTCCGGCTGGCCGCTCTATGGGGAGAAGGCTATCTCATACAAGGATTGGGGGGGATAACCACATAGGTGGTTTGTAGTGCCAAGTGGGCTCACCACCACTATCTGTGAGAAAAGGATCAGGTCACCAAAGCCTCAGGAAGGCCTCCTGACGCTTCCACATACGGTCAGAACTGCCCTGAAGCTTCCCCAATTGGAAGCGGAGGGTATGAATGATGTCAAGCCAAATGCTCTTGATGGACTCCGCACGGGTGCCTTCGATGGTTTCGCTGCATCGAGCTGCTACGAATCTCGCATCTCTGACTCGAACCAAGAGTCCAGTGAGACTAGTAGATGGGTCTGGGACTGGCACTGGCACTGGCACTGCTAAGATACGAAGGTGAAAGACCTGAAGGGCTAGCCCCCCGCCTTCCCCCTCATAAGCCATGACAACCTGGGCCTCAGTGGCCCAAGAGACAATGCCCCATGTAATAGTTCGGGAAGAGACCCTATCCATAGTGAAGATGCAGAGAATCCATTGTCAAACCTGCTGAGCCTTCGGGCAATCCCAAAGACAATTCTCTGCATGCCAAACATGTTGAGCATTCAGGCAATCCCAAAGACGTCGCTGAGAGTCTTGGGGATGTCCACATCTCGGGCATGCTGCTGGTCTACCTCCAATGGCCAACCACGTGCCAACCGCCAAACTCCTATGTGCAAGCAACCACAAAAAGAGAGCGATCTTACGTCGTCAAAAACTGCCCTAGAGCCTCTTCTAGAAATCTGAGAGAAAGCGCAATGAGAGATCCTGAGACTGCCAATGTCCTGCTGCTGCCGGAGTGCCCTCAACCTCAGGCATCTAGATCCTACGGCCAAGCCATGTGGTGTATGCAAAAAATGGGGTACCTAGAATCCCCTCCCTATCTGTAGGATCACACCAAGTTCACTCCCCCGGGTCCCACTAGAGGCGCATGATGGGCCGGATCTCCCAAATCCATAAACACCAGAGTCTCTCCCTGGCAACCTTGGCCGGTGGTGGGTCAATGTGCCACTCATGTGCATGGAATTCAAATGGATCAATATTTCTACATAACAAGCTATAATAAACGCAGCAAGATAGCCTTAGCATGTTTGAAGATTACTGGGACAGCCCGATCTAGTTGGGAGAATCATATAGAAGCCAATCATCTCAATCAAGATCAGCTTAAATGGGATGATATGAAGACCACCTTCTATTGAAGATTCTGGGATAAGATGAATGAGTTCTTGGAGCTTGGTCAAGAAGGAAAGTCGATCGAAGCGTACCACTAGACATACACGGGCCTCATCCCTTTTGCCCTGCCGATGATGGACAAAGTTGCTCTTTTGAAAAGATTTATCAGAAATCTTTACCCTCTCGTAGATACTCTTGTAAAGAATGCGAAGCCAGCTATAATAAACGCAGCAAGATAGCCTTAGCATGTTTGAAGATTACTGGGACAGCCCGATCTAGTTGGGAGAATCATATAGAAGCAAATCATCTCAATCAGGATCAGCTTAAATGCGATGATATGAAGACCACCTTCTATCGACGAAGATTCTGGGATAAGATCTTGGAGGTTGGTCAAGAAGGAAAGTCGATCGAAGCGTACCACTAGACATACACGGGCCTCATCCCTTTTGCCCTGCCGATGATGGACGAAGCTGCTCTTTTGAAAAGATTTATCAAAAATCTTTACCCTCTTGTAGATACTCTTGTAAAGAATGCGAAGCCAAATTCTATTGGAGAAGTAGCTAGAATGGCGGAGGAATTAAGAGAGCTTCACTCCGTCTGAAAATTAAGAGATGCCGAAATCTAAGCAAAGCAAAAGCAGAGGATCCAACCAGGGTTCTCCGAGTACGCGTCCGCGAAGAGATGAGTCCCGAGTAACGGATGGGTCGTTGTAGCAACTTTGAAATGAGAAGATGTTTTCGGCACCAGCAACCTAGACATATCATGAGTGAATGTCCCCATGCACCAGCCTAGGCCCATCCTACTCAAACTACCATAGGAACTCGCTTTCGAAGACCAACAGCTTCGGTGCAAAGCAATGAAGGACCCCCACCCCAGAACTATTGAAATTAGAGAAGGAACTTCCAAACTCAATCTACTATGTCCAGACTTAAAAGAAGCAGGCAGCAGCAGAAAGAATTCATGTGAATATTGAGCATCAAGGTTGGAATCAACAATTCTCCATTATCCAAGCACCAGCGGACTACCAAGGTAAACAATTTAAGCTTCTAATTGATTCTCGTAGTACTCATTCATTCATATCGCTTGGCTCCTTGCGAAAGTTGAATCTAGACAAGAGAAGTGGTAAACCAATACAAGTTGAATTGGCTAGTGGGAAGATGCTTCTCACCCACCATGAGACATACAACATCCCGTTTTCTCTGGATGGCAATGAAATTGAATGTAGATTCTAAGTCTTGCCTGTAGAATTATATGATGGTATTCTAGGAATGGATTGGCTCACCCAAAATCCGGCCTGCCACAAACGGACCATTACCTTTATGCACATCCACCGGAACAAGGAGCAACTTACAACTTGTGAGGGCACCTAGAATGCGTAAGAGCCTCAGAAAGAAGCAAGCAATTTACATTGTCAAGCTTAATCTAGTTGGCAAGCATAGTTGTCTGCGGGACGCGCCGCAACACAGGCACGTAAAGTATGGGACGGTTCAAAACGAGCAGTGCGAAACTGATGCGAAACGTTTTTCACGCCGACAGATGTTTCGGTCCAGCGAAACGAACCGGATGCCGTACCGCCGTACTGTTTCGTACCGGACGTCAACGAAACGGACCTGAAAAAAATGCCCGTTTTTTACCGTTTTCTTTTTGCCCGTTTTTGATCGTTTTTTTGTGCCCGTTTTTTCACGTGTGTCTCCCGTTTGTTGTAGCCATTTTTTCGTGTGTATCACATGTGCCATGGGCCACATGGCCTTGGCCCTTGGATCCCTTTAGGGCCTAGGCTTTCACCTCCATGCTAGAGCCTTGGCCCTTGTATAAGAGCTCTCAAGGTCTCTCCCTCTCTCATCATTCAAGGCTCAAGCTCAAGCTCTCTCTCTCTCTCCCTCTCTCTCTCAAGGCTTAAGCCTTAAGGCTCAAGCCTCAAGCGGCAAGCTCTCTCTCTTTCTCAAGGCTCAAACCTCAACTTTCAAGGCTCACGCTCAAGATGCTATACTACAGAGATCAGTTTATGCATATCTCAGCTGATGGATTCATACAGAGACCTGGATACATGGATGTGTACATGCCTCACAGTGCCCGAGTGGTGATTGGCCAGCTCAGAGTGTCATCACACCAGCTTGAGATTGAGGCAGGTAGGGCAGCACGGATCCCCAGAGCAGAGAGGATATGCAGACTATGCTAGGAGAAGGTTGAGAGTGAGGAACATTATGTATGTAGATGCAGAGCATATAGTGTCATTAGAGAGAGATACACCACCATCTTCAGTGGACATCCCTCACTCCGCCATATCATGGAGTCCGTAGACCAGTGCAGATTTGGCCAGCTCTTGCTAGAGACACAGCGCCACAGAGACACTGCTACGAACTTGTACCACAGGGAGAGGTGGGCGACAGCTCTAGCTCACTGATTTCTTCAAGAGATCTATCCCAGTGCCTACCCTGACACAGGAGAGGGTTACACTTCAGCGCGCTGTGGACCTCCGAGCCAGACGGAGACCGAGAGCACCAGGCTACCAGACTCTCAGACTACATCAGAGGGAGATCACAGAGATACGGGCTCGACATCAACACAATATTTAGGAGCGGCTAGCTCACTTACACTCACACCCAAAGATCATGCTCCGAGGTATTTTTGCCTCGCCATCGCCTATGTATCACATATTACACCCCCATTATGGTCCTGGTTGGAGCTAGACAGATATGCATTGCATTCTTGTATACCCTACGCATATAGGTTGCATACTGAGCCTCTAGCAGTAGTGCTTCATCCATCACACCTCCCCACTAGCTCAGTACTTTCACAGTTTCGGTAATTTGGGATCATGGAAATGGACATGTAACTTTGCAGGAAGGGTTACACAAGTAGCGTCACAAGGCTCCTTGCACATGTGTCCAAGCTTGGTGGGGAAGTGGCGCCGTGCAAGGAGATTCCCGAAGAATATGCGGCTCGTATAGTGAAGAAGTACTCGCTCATCCGCGACCAAGGCAAAGGTGGACGTGAGGGAGCTTCCATGTCCGGTACCTCCGCATCCGTGACTCCTTCGCCCATCCCATCCGGCTCCAGCTCTGTCTCAGGCAGTTCCAACGTCCAATCAAAGAGGCCAAGGGAGGAGAGCTCTCCGGTTTTGAGGCAAACCGCCATCGATGCAAACATTAACAACCTCACCTATGTGAAGGCGAAGATGAAAGCTGCGAATGAGGACATTGCACGCACGGTGATACTAGATAGATTGCAATCTCTCCTTCAATGTGCTCAAGGTTCCACAATGGCACAAAATGGTGAAGGCCATTGCGGAGGTGGGGCCATCCCATGGTGAATGGCATGGTATCACCTACTATGAGATGCACAAGCTTCTAACTTCTAAGAATGTCATTGCATTTAACAAATTGCCATTGTGTTACTTGTAGGTCGGACATGAAAATGTCATTCAAGTCATCACGGACAATGCATCCAATTGCCGCAAAATGGGACGCTTGGTAGAGGCGGAGTTCCCATCCATTGTATGGACTCCTTGTGCCTTCCATTGTCTAGACCTACTCATGGAGGATGTGGGGAAGCTAGAGTGGGTGAAGAGGGTGGTTGCACAATGCCTATCCATTGTGAATTTCTTCACAAAGAAGATAAAGGTGCTCGCTATGTTTCGCGAGCAAAGCGACTTGGAGCTTAAGAAGCCCTCTTCCACGCGGTTTGCCTACATGTGGCTTCTCTTGGAGCGGCTATACGACGTGCGACCGAAGCTCCAGTTGACCGTGGTCTCCCCGGATTTCGTCGCATGGCTAAGGGAGGAGTTGGTGACTAGTGCGGACGAGTCCCGAGCCGTTCAACGGCTATGCATGAGAGAGTCCTTTGGCGCGAGGTACGTGCCATTGTCATTGCGGTGACTCCCTTGTATAGGGTTTTGTGCATGGCCGACATGGAGGGCTCCACATTGGGGCTACTCACCCACTTCATGCAAGAGGCTCTAGCGGAGATTCGTGCGACCACCATGCTTGATGAGGAGGACCCCGACACTCCTATGGAGGGGATTAGTAAACCCATGTCCCATGTTTTCAAATCTCGTTTTCACATCTCTTTCTTGTTCCTTAAAGACTTAACCTTAAAGTGAAATTTTTGCATTCTAGGGATCCCACTGAGCCTCCACTCACTCCACGACGCGATTCGATCGTGGCGCTTGTGGAGAGGAGGTGGCGATGGATGCATAGACCTATCCATGGTCTTGCGGCCTTGTTGCATTCCGCTTACAAAGTACCAAGGCTCTTCGCCGATGAGGAGCTACTTTCCGATCGGGATGCCTACTTGCCAAGGATACTTCCCATCCACGAGCAAAGAGACTTCCTCCAAGAGCTCATTCGGTATAATGATCAGAGGGGAGCCGCTTTCACGAAGCCACTTTGCTCGAGTAGGGAGTCAATGGTCCGGCCACTTTTTTGGTGGGAGTCATTTGGTTATCAAATGGCTCACGTACAAAAAGTGGCTTTGAGAGTCTTGTCACAGGTGACTATTGAATATATGGTGTATACTCTAGTCTCTAGAGTCATAACTACTAACTAGTTCTTACATTCTAATTTCTAACTCTCTTATTTTTCATAGGATTGCTCTTCGGAGGCATGTGAGTAGGAACTGGAGTTCCTACTCACTTGTACACACAAAGATACGAAACCGTCTCAGCACCATGCAGTTAGAGCGGCTTGTATATTGCCGTACTAACATGCGCATGATGGAGAAGATGCATGACCTGGAGATCTCCAAACAGGTAGAGATCTCCAGAGTTCAAAGTTCAACTCATTAATAATAATTTATAAATGCATGACTACAGTCTAATAATTTATAAATGTTTGAACTTTGCTTTCACGTGAATGTCGACGAGTTCAAGTTGACAGTGGACACGCTTAAGAGTTTCCACAAGGAGCGAGATCCACATGAGGAGGCCATATATGCCGATCTCTATATGGAGCTAGAGGAGATTGACCGTTGAGTTTCTCGTACTCGTAGAGGTCGCGTAGCTAGAGGTGGCACACAGGTAGGAGGTCGCGGATGCACTGTTCAGCGCCCTACTTCGACCCTGGTGGCTACATATGTGAGGCGTGGCTCCGGCCCGACTTCGAGGAGCACTTTAGCACCTGTTGCTGAAGAAGAGGACGCTCCTATTGCAGGCATCAGAGAGCCTGAGTATGATGACGAGGACAATGTCGTTAGCGAGGGCAGTTTTAGGTTGGCCTCTGATGATGGAAGCACCTCTAGCGAGGGTATTCCTTCCCCTAGTGATTTCTCTGAGGAGGACTAGAGTCTAGACTCTAGTCTCTAGAGTCTAGACTTTGGACATTTTGTACTTAGTGTTGTGACTAGTCCGTGGTCACAACACACTTTTTTTTTATTTCCTATTGTAGGTCATGGGCCACGACTCTTATTTATGGCATGTTTAGTGTTCATTGTTCATGACTCTTGAGTTTTTGTCCTAGTTTATGTCATATGACAAATTACAACTTCTCTAGACTTTGCATCTCTAAATGTGTACAAATATCTTTTTTTCAAGTGTTTTTTAAATTAGATCATACCTCAATCGAACTTATTTTCAAAATTTAAAAGTCCCGTACCGGTACCGTTTTTTCGTACCTTCGTTTCGTACCTGACAACTATGTTGGCAAGAAGTCAAATTCTAAAAAGCCCAAGTAGTTGAGTGAATATGTTGATATATTTCCAGAGGATTTGACAAAAGCAAATTCATCCCAGCCAAACTCTCTTCTTAAATAGCCCAACCTATGACTGCCCCACAATACACTCTTGCTCAAATGCTGACCAGGCCTAAAGGAAGCCTCAAGTTGGGCATTTCTGTACACTAGACCTTCATTGTTGTCCATCTACACACCACCTTCTATCAAGGATTTCCAATATCGGGTTCCCAACCAAAAGTGGTGCCTAGGCTCTTGGTTCCCAGGCTCCAGCTACCAACGCATGGCTTATAAAGGCCTTGATTCCTAGGTCCCTAAACATGCCTTCTCTCAGTGGATGATTTACAAACAAAGTTAAATGCATGTGCAATGCCACATCGAAAGTGAAACATTAGTATACTTATCAGCTGACGGGAGAAAATCCTGAAGATGCTACAAAGATATGGTGCTCGGCTAAGTCCATGTCTAACAAAGACGTTACTTAGGCCCTTAATGACAAGATGCCTATGCCATGATCACATAAAATAACTTAGCCTCCCCCCACAAACAGCCATGTGCCACCATAGTAGGATGTCTGACCTATTGAGACTCCATTTTCACATCTACATCATCTGAAAAAAAACCTGGATGAGTAGCTTACCTTGAAGGTCTGAACGAACCTCAGTCAAAAATTTCATTAAGCCATTGCAAGAATCACGGATGTCCAAAGCAACTCGATGCAATTCTTCCTGTGAAGCCAGCAATTATTAGGATGTAGATGAAAAAGTCAAATTCAAATAATAATGTAAAAACGCTTGAATAATGTGTTGGTGGACCCAGCTCTGAGTAGCTATCGAACCATCTCCATTTTGGGGCATGAGTTGGAAGTCCAACACCTAACATGATATATTACTCTCTCAAAAAAGACACTTGAATGAATGAGGCTTGGCATTCAGCAACTACCAATTCTTCTGCGCCACCAATATTTCCATATAAAGGATCATCGATATCTTCAATCTGTAAAGAAGCATATGTTTATAAGCATACGTCAGTGAAGAGTAAAAGCAAGCAACAAGAACCCTATCTTTCTACAACAAGAACTATGTACAAACTGATTTCTGTACTGCCAACAACAACAAAAAACTCGTAAGAAAGATCTTGCATTTCTTTTTAAAAAACAAGAAAGGTGTTAAAAATCAATACTCCACCTTTGTACATAAGTTGGATTTTGACTCAGGATCTCACATGACCATTTCTCAGCACACGCATTGAGGGGTAGGAATAGGTCATAGTCACCAAAAACGAGAAATGGGAATGGAAAGTTCGAAGAATGGAAACGAGAAAACGAGTTTTTAGGGGTGGGAACGACCATTTCCTGTGACAATATCATTTGGGAAATGACAAATGGTTATAGAAACTGTTGGGATCCTGAAACAAAGAAACGTGTTTCTAAGGACTGAAACTACCGTTTCCTGTGACTATGGAATAGGTGGCTCAACCACCACATGACAATGTTTCGCAATTGTAAACTCGATTGTAAAACGCACTTTATGGGATGAGATAAGCTTTCAAAGCATGGTACAATCATGTTGATGGAATCGGGCTTTATCCCATTTTACCGGGTGTCAAAACTCCCTTTCATCAAGGGAGGACCACCAGGCATGGAGGTCCTTGTAGCAAATCACCAGGCTGAGGAGCCTGGTTGCTGCCGCTTTGCAACTTCCAGTCCCTGCAACCAAGGGTCCCTAGCTTGCGTGTACATCCAGAAGTAACGAACACTTTATAAGGTTTCCTCCCTGACAAAAACCCACTGGTTTGCAAAAAAGACCCACCTCTCATGTCCTAAATTCACAATGCTGAAATCCCCCCATGTTCAAGGAGAGTGAGGGTGTCCCCAGCAACTTTAGCTCTGATGTTCTTGTTGTCATCTCCTCAAGGTCATAGATATTTCAAACCACCTACCAAACGCGAGATTATGAGGACTAACAAAACATGATTTACCATATCGTGGCAAGTAGCACCTGGTTAGCCATGACTCCAGCCTCCAATACATCAATTCGTGCAAATACTTGTAAGAAGGGGGGTAGCTGATATACCAGTGTGACATCCACTGACATGGGAACTACAAGGTTTGACAGTGGCATGCCTGGGCCCATTTCCCCTTTCTGTGCCCCAACAGGGCTTTTTTTGGATGCAAGTTTGGTGTGTGGGCGTTGGTGTAAACCCAGAAGCCACAAGATTCCCTCTAATTCATGCGTGCTCCTGAGGCAAGGCAAAAGACCTCTATTGTTAATGTGAAACAATCAACTTTCTCCATCTTACCCTCTCAATAGGCCCCTTTGTCACTATAGCAGCTCCCCCATACTTTAGAAGGCTCTAAACATGGATTTGGTGACACCACGTAGCTGTTGTTGCCTCCACCACACACATGAAGAGATAAGATGCCAATGCATAGCAGGTGATGGCAAGCGGCTTCCCCCTCACTCACTGTATAAGGAATACTAAGCAAGGTGCTTTTTGTTCAGGTAGTTCTCAGATTTGGCTGCAAGGTTGCCTTAAGAAACATTTCCACCTACGCAGAGAAAGTTATAAATAGATCTCCAATGCATCCCCTTAAGATAGCTTTAAAACATGTTAATATACAAAGATGCAACGCAGAAATTAAATGATTCAACCCTTCGACACCTCATAAGAAAGTATGCACCTTCCTCTCTGTACTAAATTCTCCCAATCGCCGAACCTTCCACGAATAGCTGCTGTTCTTATCAATCGCTTCATAGATAGTTACATCCTTCAATGCATCAGATGCCGTGAACTACAGACCAGGTCAAAATAAAAAATTGATAAGTAAAAATTTTATCCAAGACAATTGAAAAGACAAGTAAAAGAACTAGAGCAATCAATATCATGCTTTCACAATGCTTTGACTTCAGTGTTCAATCACAAGGCTATGGCAATTTATTAGCTAAGGATGTTTCAACAAATAAGGTAGACCACTGCTCACACGAGTTCCCTAATTCTGAAGCTAGGACTCTTAGGTAAAGAAGCCCTTCTTGGCGCACACAAAAAAATACACAAGATATGAGTATTGTTGGCAAAATTTGTATGCACCTGTGGCACACTCATGAGAGAAAGAAAGTAAGTATGCAAGGGAGTGAAACAGCCCATGAGACCAATGATGATACAATATGTGTGAGTGCTGTGGTGGGAGATTCATAGTTCATCCATTGAATCCTAAGCAAATCATGGCACAAGTCTTCCCAATAGATAAGGATACTCACTGAAGCTTCCGTATGTCAAAGCCTCAAAAGGTTACACAGCCAAGCTGATCGATGTCGGGGGATCCACACTCATGGGGCTGATCACTGTGGTATGGATGTGAGGGGGATTGTAACTTCTGGAGGGGCCCACGGGTTTCGCTAAACACTTGACCATTAATGCAATTAAACACTGAAATCAGCCACCCACAACCTTACACATATGCCACTTAATCCACAGAACTGTAAAAGAGAGATGTGCACAACAGACACCACATAGAGGCCGGAATGGACCGACCCCCCGACCCCCCCCCCCTTTTGGAGTATTTTATTACCCAAGGGAAAAATATCATGTACAAGCTTTGTTAAATGCACTGAGCTTGACCGCTATAACGCACAACAAGGCCTTCTTTATACCTTTATGTGGTAAGAATCTTTAGCATCCAATTTAGAGAGTAGAGAGAGAAAAGAGAATGAGAATGTAGAAGACGACACAATATTGGGTCCCAAATACCCACTGAAGGGGGGCCCTGTATTTGCTTCTGATGCGAATGCGCTGGGGACAGGATCGAAAGACAACGTGCACATTCGCATCCAGCAGCGCAATGGAAGGAAGAGCCTGACAACAGTGCAGGGCCTGAAGAAGGAGTTCAACTACAACAAGATCCTCAAGGACTTCAAGAAGGAGTTCTGCTGTAATGGGACGGTCGTGCAGGATCCCGAATTGGGTCAGGTAGATTATCTAATTTTGCTGGATCATTAAGCTGCCCGAGTTTGTGATTAATCACCTCCCTAACCTGGGCTCTTAAACTATGCTTTGAGCTGCTTGGTTTCATCATATGCTTTCTGAACTGCAGGTGATCCAGCTTCAAGGCGACCAAAGGAAGAACGTTTCCCAATTTCTTGTGCAGGTGAAGCCTGTCATGTACTTTTTTTTTTCAATGCTTAAATAACAAGTGATATGAATGCCCAACACAAGGATGAGGAAGTCCGTACGTCGGTTGAGTTCCTAAAGACTCTTCTGGCCACTGATCAAGTCCAAATAGCTGCAGGACTGCACATATGCTGGCTGAATGTGAAGAGGAGCTCCCAGAGTCGACTGGATGCTGACCTGCTTCCGCACTTTATGCTGAATACCTGAATGTTGAAGTGGGATTGAGGCACATGCTTTTATATGGCCTCCTACTGCTGGTCGGCTGCCTGAGAAGGCTGTCAGCCTGCTGTAATTTCCCACGACTACATTAAATGACAGTCGGCTCCTGCAAATGCTCAGTTGGCTGCAAGAATTACACACAACTGCATTAAATGCTTCAGTCCGCGGCGTACAACCCTGTTGGCTGCTGTAAATGCCCACGACTAGCACAAATGCCAGTTGGCTGCCAGTCGGGCTGTAGGGCTGGTCGGCTACTGGCCGACCAAGGTGGAAAGGTACGTAGTAAACGGCACGCTATCAGTACGTACGGAACGTACTTCTGTATGGAACAAATTTTAAGGTACGTAAACAGTACGTACCATTTGTAAACAGTCCTAGAAACCTGAATATTTTGTAGACATAGCAACCAAAATACTTAAAATAAAGACTGAACCTCATTACTTAAAGTTTAAATCAATTATCAGTTACCAAGCCCATTACACAATACCTCATGTCAACAGTCATAGTGATATAAGCAAGAACCATGAAAGTCATAGATGATAAAAGAGAGTACAAATATCATGTCTACAGCACATGTCCTGGTCCACAAGTGCAAAAAGCAAAACAATGAAACACTATAGTTGTCTAGACTCTAGAGTCTAGACGCAAGAGTCTCAAATCTCATCATCAGATGAAGATGATGAATCTTCTGAAGAGAGCATGCCTCCATCATTGATACCATTGCCCTCTTCATCGAACTCTGGCTCAGCAACAACAAGCTCCAGTGCATCCTCGTCATGTGCCTCGGGAATCTGAGTGTGAATGAGTTCGAAAGCCTCATTTGCACGCCTCTGCTGGGTGCGACGAACTAGAAGCTTTCCACTGCGAATGCTCTCTCGTCTCGCAGAGCCTGGATCTGGAGCTGCTTGGCGTAGAGGAATGCTGAGAGATCGTGCACGTGAGCGGGTCACACAACGATCCACGCTCTCAAGCTCTCTATGTAAAGCTCTCAAAATCTCATCTTGCTCATCTCTAATCTACCGATCCACAAGCTCCGGACTGGGTTCATCTACCAATTTGAGTAGTGTTGGATCAACCTGTTTAAACATGCCATAAATTGCATATTGGATATTCATTGAACTAGAAAAAAATTTCTACTTCTAAGCTCTTCTTGAGTCCAAATTCCAATTTATACCTACTTCGGTGACCCCAAAGCATGGTAGCTTCGCACGAGCCTCATGTTAGCTCTGCAATACACCAACTTCTCTAATTGAGAAGTACTAAGGCGATTCCGAATCTTGGTGTGTATAAGAGAGTATGAGCTCCAGTTCCGCTCATCTTCTCCAGCTGAGCAATCCTGTGCAAAAATGAGTGCAATGCGAGCAAATTTGTAAATCTTTTAATGCTAAAACATCAAGTTTTAGAGATTAATTACAAGTTACCTGAGATAGAACACGAAGAGCAAAGCGTGAAAGGTTTGGAAGACCAACCGGAGGAGAACACAATGCCCACTATAGGGAGGAAAACACTTAAGAAGAGTAAAACATTTTTGTTCTTAGAGTGTCAAAGGGAATTTCATGGCTTCCTTCCTCAATGACACAGGTCTCGCAAATGAAGCACCAATACCACTCATGTACGTGGTGAACTCTCTATCGATCTGAAGTTGCTCCTCCTCTGAGAACATCCTTCCAACATACTCTGACTGCTTCATGCTCAAAGCAGTATTATTCCATAGCTCTGGCGATCTGTAGAGAGGATGGAGCATGGTAGCCATCGCATGGATGGGACGGCTCATGAATGTCCACCGTTTGTCTACAATGTCCAAGATCTCACCTCGGCTGAAAATGAGAGATTGAAAATACATGTCTTAGGTTATAGTGCTAAGTGACACATGTCAGTCTTGACATGTCATGAGAATCGAGAATCGAGAAGTCATAAAAATCAAAGAAAGAGGAAGAAATTAGAACTATTGCTTACCGTTGAGCAGTCATCATGGAGCACTGAGCAACATGGTCTTTCATTTGCATAAACAAATGAAAGACCAACCCCAAAGTTGAGCCCTCCATGTCTGTAAGTCGGAGAAGGACATACACGGGCTTAAGTGCAACTGAAAGGCTATGAACTTGCTGCCAAAAATCATCATCCAGGATCCGCCTCTGCAAGTATTTTGTACGCTCATCCTCTGAATGATGCATCTGTCGCCACCTTGGATCCACAACTGTTGATGATAGTGAATCTCTTATCTTGTAGAGCCTATCCAAGACCAAGAATATGTAGGCAAACCTGGTCTTGGAGGGTCTCACCATATCCAAAGGGCTATGGCTCCGAAAGATGGCAAGAGCCTGATGCTTCTTGCGGAAGAAGGTGGTGATCTTTACAGCATCTACAACAATGGGCTCCACCCAAACAAGCTTCCCAATGTCTTCCATAAGTAAATCAAGACAATGGGCAGCACATGGAGTCCACACTATATGTGGAAACTCTGCCTCGACCATTTGACCCATTGCCTTGCAGTTAGAGGCGTTGTCGATCACCACCTGCACAACATTGTCCTCCCCAGCCTCAAGGATAGCCTGTCGAATGTGGCCATAAATGAACTCCCCTGTGATCCTGTCCCCTGCTCTCCCTGCATCCACGGCACGCAAGAAATAGGTGCCCAAGCAAGATGACACAAGGATATTGATTATGTACCTCTTGCGAATGTCTGCCCACCCATCTGAAATAATAGTGCATCCAAACTCCTGCCAACCTGCTTTCACAGGAGTGAGCGCCTTGTTTATCAAGGCCTTCTGCTCATCCAACATGGATGTACACATCTTCGTATACTCAAGACCTGTCCACGTCTCAGTAGGCCCTACCTGCGCAATTGCTTTCACCATTCTTTTCCATTGGTCTGTCCTTAACACATTGAAGAATATATTACACTCAATAAGAGTACGACAAATCTCCATTTCTGCCACCCTTTGCCGCTCCTTTACCCAAGCTTGTGATGAGATACAAGAACGCATAGTGGATTGCTTTGATGCCTCCCCTGTACCTCTCGCATCTTGTGGCAAGAGGTCCTCATCATCGGCAATACGTGCCCTCCTCCTGCCTGTGGTGGATTGGGCTGAAGCTAAAAGACTTTCACCCTCATCTAGTGTACCTGAACCTGTAACATCTCCAATAAAAGCATCATGGAGAGCATCTTGCGTACTTTCACCACCTCTAACACTGCTTGCATCACCCATTGCAGGACAATTCTCCGCAATCAATTGGTCCCTCAAAGCTTGTGGTATTTTATCACATGGAACACATTGATTGGTGCACCCGATACCTGTCATGTGCTTGATGACGCGAGTTATAGTGCTAGTGTACTACTCCCTGCAATACTTGCATGCCCATAGCCGAGTACCTGACCCTTGCTGAGAAGGGGTGTTAACAACCCTCAGGACATTGGTGTGGATCGCCCAGTTCGGGTTAGTCTTGCGCGGCATGATGAAGTCTGGGCGGGAGAGAGAGCGAGGAAATTTGCTCTGCAAAGTTTTGCAGGTACACACAGGACACTTGATTTTGCAAGTACACACAAAATGCCCAAATTTTGGTCGCTTATCTACAATCGCTTGATCGCCACACACGCGCCTCGCCACACGCCACATATTTTTTATTTTTTTAAATGATTCCGTACGGATCTGTACATTACGGTACCGTACCGTACGACTGTACCGTGCTATACGGATCCGTACGTGCGTACGGCAGCAACCTTGTGGCCGACTAATCACCTAAGCCACCAAAGGACTAGCCGACTACTTGGCAAGGGTTTGGATACCCTTTGCAAGGCTAGCCCACATTGGGCTGCCTTGGAGCTGGCCTTAGGGCTGGCCCCTTCTATGTGAGATGATCCTAACAATGCCTAATAATGCATCTAAGGCTATGGCTGATACCTACATGCTCCTGTATGATGAATTCTCCAAGTGGGTTAAGAGGACTGGCAATTGACTGACCTCTAAGACTAAAGAGACTGGCCTACGTAGCTCATGCATGACTGTCCCTGGACTGAGGGCTCACAATGGGCTCACAGCGTACAACAAATATTCCTAAAAAAAGGTGCTACTTTTGTATGATCATGCCAGTGTCACTGTGTACCCCAGTGTAAGGTGCACGTGACATTCCCTCCTGCTTAACTTGGCAACAGGTTCAGGCCTTCCAAGTAGTCCGCCAACAACTGGGGGTACTCCTAAAAGAACTCTTTATCCAGCCAAACTGCTTCATGGGTTCCGCGGTCTTTAAACTTTGTGTAGAACTGTCGTATTCTTCAATCCGAACCATGCTTCCATCTATGGAGGAGAATTTGCTCTAGCTCTTCAGCTTTGTCTATCATATCTGGTTGTTGCTCTTCTGATATATCCTCCTACAATGCTGGACCTACATATGGCTTCAACCAAGAAACATGAAGACAATGTGCGTAGTCCAACTTTCCGGTAACTTTAACTTTAAAGCGACATCACTTAACTTCTGAATGATTGGAAATGGGCCGATACTTCGGAATGGTTAAATATTAATAGTGATTAATGTGGGAATAAACAAGTGCTAGGTGGTTGAGTAAACTAACACTCAATGTAAGCCTTAAATAAAGCGGTTCCAATGTGTGAACAACCACTAGTATGTATAAATCTCTTGTGTAGGAGCAGCCTCTTGAAAGGCATATGTGGTGGCATCATACTTAGAATATTTAGTGGAATCTTATTTAGCATATGTGGTGGCATCAAATCAAGCATATGCTTAGAATATGTAATGAGGTCTCTCCTATAAAAAGGACCTACTTGTATAATGAATTTATGCTTTCCACTACATCTTGTACTCTCACAATCCCTTTAGTGTTGAGTTGATCATCTTTTTATTTATCATCTCTCCCTCTTCTCCTCACTATTGTGTGCATGCACTCTAGACACTAACCATCATTTGGTATCAGAGCCTGTCATGTGCACAGTGTGTATCTACCGTGTGCTATACGTATACAAGACTAGCTTCTAGGCTTGGGGAAGCTTAGAGCTAGGCAGGCTGAGCTAACTAGCTGGACGTACCGACCAATCTCTACCTCGTGACGTCCCATAACACCACGAAGCTACCCTCGCGGGCCTCGAGACTGCTGCCGGCCTTGGCTGAGCAGATCATTTACTTGGGACACGAGATCACTAGAGACGGGTTGAGCATTGACTATGACCGAGTTCAGAAGGTTCTGGCTTGGCCTATATCGCAAACTGTGAGACAACTTCGTTCTTTTCTCGGTTTTGTTGTTTTTCTTCGAACATCTGTGCGGGAGTACTCTCAGCTCACACTACCAATGACCAACTTGTTGAAAGGTTGTGGACGTAAGTCAAATCAGCCTATCACTTGGAATAACGATCTGGATATGGCCTTCAGACTTTTGAAAGTTAAAGTCAAGGAAGCATCTATCTTAGCACTACCCGATCCTAGTAGTGCCTTGTGTTCTTGAGACTAATGCCAGTGACTATGCAATCGGGGCTGCTCTATTCCAAGATGGAAAACCTGTTGCTTTCGAGAGTAGAAAGCTAGACGACACTCAATCTCGTTGGCCAACGTTTGAGAAAGAGCTTTATGCTGTCATTCACGCTCTCAAGGTTTGGAGACATTATTTATATGGCTCCAAGTTTGTAGTATTGACTGATCATCAATCAATCAAGTATCCTTCAAGGAGTTGGTTGGATTACTTCTCCAAGAGGAGCAAACAAGGAAGAACAGATCTAGGGGTGATGCAAGCAAAGGAGACGAAGCCTACTTCTCCAAGGACAAAGGCAAAGTGGACTCGTCCCAGGGTGACACCAAGAAGAAGAAAGGAAAGTGTCACTACTGCCACAAGCCAGGACACTACATCGAAGAGTGTCCGAAGAGGCTTGCAAAGCTGAAGGCTGATGAAGACTCTGCAAATTCCACTTCTTCTACCTCCGACGACAAGAAGCAGCAACCAAAAGATAAAGTAAACCTAGTCCAAGATGATAGGGCTTTCTAGCCACATTATCATTATGGAGGGGCGAATAGTAAATATTAATAGTGATTAATGTGGGAATAAACAAGTGCTAGGTGGTTGAGTAAACTAGCACTAAATGTAAGCCTTACATAAAGCGGTTCCAATGTGTGTGAACAACCACTAGTATGTATTCGTCTCTTGGGTAGGAGCAACCTCTTAAAAGGCATATGTGGTGGCATCATATTTGGCACATGTGGTGGCATCATACTTAGAATATTTAATGGAATCTTATTCAGCATATGTGGTGGCATCAAATCAAGCATATGCTTAGAATATGTAATGAGGTCTCTCCTATAAAAAGGACCTACTTGTATAATGAATTTATGCTTTCCACTACATCTTGTACTCTCACAATCCCTTTAGTGTTGAGTTGATCATCTTGTTAATTATCATCTCTTCCTCTTCTCCTCACTATTGTGTGGCTACACTCTGGACACTAACCATCAAGGACAACGCTTGCCCACTTGCTTTAGCCGTTGTTTCATGATGCGGAGATATACCCAATCTCCTTCCTTAAAGTTGACATCTCACTTGGATTTGTTGGCTTGCCGGGTATATGCTTCCTGAGCTTTGGCAAGGTGCTCCTTAACTGACTCCATGATTTTCGAGAATGTCTTAGTGGTTTTATTGGCCTCAAGAGATGGTGACACTTGTCTTGTCAAAAGAGATGAGAACCAGCGACCAAATGCTGCCTCATACGACGTCCGGACAATACTCAATGAGTGAGTATCGTTTAGGATTGCGTGAACCAAAGGAAGATATTGTTCCCATTTCAACTATTGGTCATGGCAGTATGATTTGAGAACGTCGAAGGCCAATTGATTGTTTATTTCTGTTTGGCCATCTGTTTGAGGATGGAATGCGCTAGACAACTCCAATTTAGTCCCAAAATTGTCAAACAATGCTCTCCAAAAATGAAATGTAAACTTTGGATCTCTATCTAATGTGATAGTCCGTTGCAAACCACCAATGGGGTACCAAAACCGAATGAACAAGCAAGCTATGTCCTCAGCTGTGGCTGTCTACTTGCATGGAATGAGCATACAAAACTTACTAAATCTGTCAACAATTGTCATACACCGTGTGTTTCAAGATCCAGCTGAGGTGGGAAGAGGGCCTACGAAGTCCATTCTGATGTCGTGAAAGGGTTCCTCAGGAATAGACAAAGGCTGAAGTAACCCTACCTGTTTGGTATGAGAAACTTTCACTTTTTGACATATCTGGCATGATTGGACATGTTGGTACACATCCCATCGCATCTTAGGCCAACAGAATGACCTCTCTAACTTCTCCAAGGTACTGTTGATACCCCTATGACCTCCAACAAGAGAATAATGGACATCGTAGAGAAGGGACTTGCGCTTGTCTTTGAGTACACAAAGACGGTTCTTGAAAAACAACGAACCATCCTGTATAGTAGTGGCCTTGTTCTTAATTGAGGGCCAACTGATATTGAGTCCCGAACTCTTCCGAATCCGGATATTGTGCCTTCATACTGTCCAAGTCTTTGCCTTGAATTTCTAGCACAGTGGACTCTTGCAATGTCTGAATAGTGCCCTTTCGACTAAGAGCATCGCGACAACGGGATTATTTTTGCCCGAGACGTATTCAATCATTCCCCCAAATTGTTGGAACAATTGACTCCATCTGGATTGCCTGTCACTCCATTGGGCACTGGGCATGGTTTGCAACCATTTAAGTGCCTGGTGATCTGTCTTAACTGTAAAGTCCCTCCCATAAAGGAAGTGCTTCCAATGCTTAAGAGCGGTCATCACCCCAAGGGCTCTTTGTCATACACTGGATAATTCTTTTCGGCGTCATTCAATTTGCACCTATAATAAGCCACTGGCCTATCATCTTGCTAGAAAACAGCTCCAATGGCAAGGTTACTGGCATCAGTAATTACCTCGAAGGGATCGTCCCATGATGCCAACTTCAGAACTGGTGACTCAGACGCAACTTTCTTCATTGCCTGGAATGCCTCTAAAGCCTTGCCCATAACGGACACTTTTTGACAACGAGTCTTCACGCCCTTTAGCAAGTCACTGAGAGGTGCTGCAAGGTCAGAAAACTTGTCCATGTGTGCTGTAGGCCTGACAAAGACCCACAAATGAGCGGATTTCCTGGGCTGTAGTGGGAACATCCCAATTGAGAATGGCCTGTACCTTTTCAAGGTCGAAGCTAATACATGATGAACTGATGATGTAACCCAGGTCATGGATTTCTTGTACTCTAAACTCACTCTTCTTGGCATTAATAAACAATTCATTGTCTTGCAAGAGTTGCAAAACCTGTGCCACATCTCATGCTCCTCTGCAGTCCTTGAGAAGACGAGAATGTCATCTAAGAAAATGAAGACGCATTTGCCAATGAGATCCCGAAAAACCCGAGACATCATTTTGTTGAACGTCACTAGATCATTGGTGAGGCCAAAGGGCATCACCACAAATTCGTAGTAGCCACGCTCCGTCCTAAAGGCGGTTTTTGGAATGTCGGTCTCGAAGATCCGAACTTGCTGGTAGCCACTCTTAAGATCTATCTTAGTGAAAATTTTTGCACCATTGAGTCATTCTAGGATGTACTCTATTATGGACATGGGAAATCTAATCTTCATTGTTAGCTTATTGAATGCCCTGTAATCTACACATAAGCGTGCGGACTTATCCTTTTTTGGACAAACAGAATGGGAGCAGCAAAAGGTAAGGAGGACGGTCAGATAAATCCGGACTGGAGTAGCTAGACTAACTACTGCTCCAACTCGCTCTCCAATGCCTTAGAAAGGCGGTAGGGGAACTTGCTTTGAGGTTCTGAACCAAGACCCAACTCTATGCGATGGTTCTCAGGTCTACTGGGCAGGAGATTGGGTGGGAGGTCGTCCCCCAGCATGATGTTGCTGTATTGAGACAAAAGACCAACCATCCGCCGCATCGAGAATAGGTGCATATTGTCAAAACCACTAGATCATGAGGATCATGTCACACCCTAAAAGAGGGGAGACAATGAAATCCCACTAGAATGTGGTCCGCTGAACCTAAAACTCAAATTGCTGAGCTTTATGAGAGGTGTGTACGTAGACCAGGGGTAAACCCGTCCACATCAAGATAATAAGGAAGCAAGGTACAGCAGTTGGAGAGGTGTGGCATGTTGCCTTGAAGGTGAGTTTCTGGTTAGTGTTGATTGCGGAGTGGACGACAGAGTTGTTGGACTCAGTTCATCTCCAGCATTTATCCCATTTATTGAACCATTTATGCAGCATATTTATCTAATGTATTTTACTTAGTCATGGATATTTTTTCCCACATTTTTAGGCACTTTTCCCAATCGTGGGTTTCTACTCGCTGACTTGGCTATTTGTGTTGTAAATAAGAGCATGCTTTTTGCCATTTAATTCATTCATTATTTTGTTGAAGTGTTGGATCCTCCTAGTCTCTCCTCTGCTTGCTGCCTTCAACCATTCTCTCATGGTTTCAGAGCGCTGAGGTTCTCAAGCTCTTGCTTCTACACTCTACACGAAATATCAGCCAGCATTTTCTTTTTTCCAGCCCTCCCTCCCTGCAGTTTAATGCAAACTTTTTGCAACACCCCTAATTTTTGCAGTTTAACACAAATTTTTTTGCAGCATCCCTAATTTTTTTTATTCTGGTTGTACCCCAGACTAGTCGCAGCACCGTGCACTTGCTCCATTAGCCTCTCCCCCCCTTACTTCATCGCGCATCAGGTCGGCTCCCATCTTCACCCGTGTACCTTGGATCTCCGGAAGACATACAGTTCTACATCTTTCTTTAACCTCACCTAGTGTCGAGGGAGGAGTGTCTACAGAGAGCAATAGACGGGCTGGCAGGTGAGATGTATGTGCAACAGGCACAGTAGGTGGGTTGCAATGGCCGGGTAGCACCTGCAACAGAGCATGTGGACAGTCTACTGGCAGAAAGACGAAACAGAGGCGGTACTGATTAGGGCAGCTTCTCGGCAGTTTGTTGAAGTTGGGCAACGCAGAGCAGTGCTCTTCGGCACCTGTAGGTCGACGAGCTAGGTGCAGTCACCACACACAGTCGAGGAGAGGCCGCAACTGTGCCTCCAGCTTAACATTCCGGCGTACAGGTGGCTGTTGGCAGCACCACACACAGTCGAGGAGAGGTCGCAACTGTGCCTCCAGCTTAACATTCCCCTTCTAATACCAAATGATGTAAATGAATCTAAGGTGGCTTTAAGTCAAGCACCAGAACAATGCTCTTAGCGAGAGAATAAAGTACACGATTGAATGAAGTGACTGTTGTTTGATTAATTCAATGAAGTACAAGTACCTTTATAGGTTACAAAGGTTCGCCTCCTAACATTATTGCCTATGTCATTGCACACACAAATATCTAGATATTATTCATACCCCTCTAAGAGGTGATTCACACACAAATACACTACCACACTCATAAGAGTGGGTTCATACGCAGGTAAGGCCTTGATTCCCAACGTTTAAGAGTCCAAGGGATTCCAAGAAAGGAGTCCATAACAATGCAAAGGAGACCAAGAATATATCGTTGGGGTTAAAGACCCTCAAAAATGGTAGAAAGAATACTGAAATACAAGATTAAAGAATGATGAGGTATTCGACTACATACCTTATCCATGACCACAAGTAAATCATACTCCACAACATCATTGGCACAATCAAAAAGTCTTGCAATATGGTTTTTTATATCCAAGCCAAAGTCCTCGGCAACCTCTACAACACGGTCATCTGGTCGCTCTCCTACATTGTAATCCCTTGTTCCCTGCTCAAAAGAAAATGCATTGGCATGAAAAAAAATGAAAAGCGTCAATGAAACATCAAAACAAGATGAAAACCTGACAAAACCACCTGCCTTTCAACTTTACTAAACACCTTGGAAATGAAGTATTGAGTTAAATGGCAAGAGAAAAACAACACAAAGCTCCATACTAGACAATAACATGCTATATTTGCTAGAGGTTCAGGATAGGGATTGGTCACACAGCAGCACAACAAGGTATTACATCTGTTCAAACTTCACACAATGCCCATTTCATCACGTGGGGCCTGGCATGAAGTCAGGGGATGTCCGATGCATCATCCACAAGGCCCAGACACGTGGATGTGGTTTTGAGTAAAATCACTAACACATAAATGTGTCTGAGAGTGTTCGTGCGTGCACATACATAAGAATATTATCCCTGTAAGTAAACCTAAATTTATGGAATTATTTATCAAGTTCCCAACAATTGACTGCACAACTCCAATTAATCCAAGCAAACTACCTGAAGAATGTAGCATACTTCCCCCCTGAAGGTTGGAGTTTGAAAATCTTACCTTCAAGCCTCCGTACTTTCCCTATTCATGGTCATTAGTCCTTTCCAAAGACTTACATAGTCATTTTGAATGCTGCTTAGGAACATTTTCACATATATCCGAATCCCCTTTGGGTTCAAGAGAAATTCTTGTAGTCAAAAAACGTCTCTTTGCATGTGTCACCCACCACTCCAAAGCGATTCCCACCATGCCAAGCACTGAGGGGCTGCATGTTAGTAACTATGATGTTTACAATATGATAATGCAATTATAATGTTGACTAATGTGATAAAATGGGTCTCTTTGCATGTCTCACCCACCACTCCAAAGCGATTCCCACCATGCCAAGCACTGAGGGGCTGCCTGGTGGGAGGCTGCAGAAGCTGCTTGGTTTTCAGAATGATGGCTATGGCATTCAGGAGCTATCGTCCTTGGCCAATATTCAATCCAAGAGGAGAATGCAGATGAAATGTTTTCCAAATCTTTGACTTATTATTAAAACCCCAATCAAATATTCTATCAATAAACGAAGCTTCCTTTCCAAACTCGTCTTATTTAATTAGATGGACCATTGAATTTGTGGTAGCACACATAATGAGGATGAAAAATACAAAGCAATGGATAAAAAACTGTATACTAGCTAAGTTCATATGCTCCCTACGCAAATGCGGCAGAGACCAGAGCAAAATCTTTACCTCCAAGCTCCAAGTACCTTTGCAAATATAAACACCCCGAAGATCTGCTACTAAGTTGCAGAGTTCTGGGGCTGATCCTAGACATTGCTCTCCCGCTGATTTCAGCTGGAGAAATGAATATGCAATATGCCTCTCTTATGGGGGAGAGAGGGAATTTTCCCCCATCAGGCAGGTCATCTTGCCAGCCTACTACAGGGACCCACAAACCAGGACATTCCACCTTTTTGCCCCTCAATGAACCTTCTCACATGCCCAGCTTTAGGCTGGGCCTGGGACCTCTCGCTGGGGTTGGTTTGGATCCGCCTTTACACTACAAAACATGCCATAAACCTCCACTCTTGTCCATGCTCAAGCCTTCCCCTTCTTTGTTGTCCATTCGTTGTTGCTTCTGTTCCCAGCCTGTAATTCTCACATGAAAATTCCTCAAGGACTTGTATGCATGTGCCTAACATACTTGTGTGCATCCATGGTCCCCACAATCAATATGGGCCTCCGTTCCCTTTTTCAAGTAGGGCTTATATATGGCCAACACTCTGTTTACTCTTACCCTAATTCTAACATGCGGAAGCTTCAGGGGAGATTGGTAACTTCAATGCTCAAAAAAACAGCACACTTGTCGCGACAAAATTAACGCACAAAACTGAATGTAGATGTGCAGAAAAAGAGAGAGAGAGAGAGAGAGAGAGAGAGGGAGAAGAGGACACATTATTGGGTCCCAAATACCCTCTCTAGGGCCCCCACCACGAATGGTGTATTTGCTTTTATTAGAATGATGCAAAACTGAAATAAAAGACTGAACCTGAACCTTCTTGGCTTAGGAGAATCCTCTGCCCTTGACCTTCACCCCTTCTGCATTAGCTTATCCTTGGTTGTCCTGGCCCTTTGATCAGCTTCAGCACTTGGTGAAATATGAGATGAATGGAACTGAATTATGCAATGGGTATTTATACCCCTTACTGATGCTGGTTGGCTGGATTAAAACCAGTCGGCTGTTTATAAAAGCCTCACAACCTGTAAATTCAGCATTAAATGCTAAAAATGCCGTGCATCACTTAAAAAGTGCTGGCCACCATGCGCATAAGCTTCTGGCTCTGCTGGACAGCCTGTGTGGGCTGCCCCACACCTAGCCTACAGCCCTCTAGGGGTTAGTTACCCTGTCGGCTGCCTGTCCAAGAGCCCTAGGGCTGTCCTACAGCCCTTCCATGGCCATCCCATGGCTGGTGGGCACAGCCAAGGCCTTCCCGGCCCCTATGGGGGTGGTTCTACAGCTCCCCCATGCCCACATCTGTCCTTGGGGTAGCGCTATGGGCTGGCCCCTTTCCTATATGCAAACCGTAACTGTCTACACAGTGGTCTGGCATCCAATATCATACCAGATACACAGAACCATTGACATCGTTCCAAAGGGAGACGTACTGGCACTGTTTCATGTGCAGGACAATGCACACTTGACCTTGGACGCATGTGCAGGACAATGCACACCTGACCTTGGATGAAGTGGAACCCTGGCTGACTTGTCCCGGACTGGGCTCACATGGGACCAGTTTTCCACCCCACGTCCTGCACCTTCAGTACACATATGTCTACGTGGCATCCAAGTGCGGGATGCACGTGACATCCGCTTCTGCTGCTTAACTTGACGGAAGCTGCATAGCCTCCAAATAATCCGTCAATAACACCGGATAATCGTCGAAAACTCTTTGTCAAGACATATCGCTTCGTGGGTCCCTCGGTCCTGAAGCTTTGTGAGGAACTGTCTTTGTCTTCAGCGTGAGCCATGCTTAAAGCGGTGCAAAAGGATCTGTTCTGGAACCATAACTTCAGCTTCATCAATGATATCTAGTTCTGCCTCATCTTTAACTTCTGAAGAGATCGGACCTACATATGGTTTTAACCAACTGACATGGAACACATCGTGCATCGTCCAACTCGGAGGTAGCTTCAACTGCATTGAAACCTCGTTAATCTTTTTTGGGATGGGAAAAGGTCCAAAGCTCCTGAATGACAACTTTGGACATTGCTTGTCCACCTGCTTCAACCTTTGCTTCATAATCCGAAGATACACCCAATCCCCTTCCAAAATCTTCATATCCCTTTGGTCTTTATTGGCCTGTCGAGTGTAGGCCTCTTGCGCTTTAGCCAACCTGTCTTTTACTGACTCTTAAATCTCCTGGTAAGACTCCGTCACTCTGTTTGCTTAAGGTACTGAAGACGAGGTTCTGGTCAACAATGACTGGAAAGGTCTTCCAAATGCTGCCTCATATGGAGTCCTACCAATAGCTGAAGAAAAAGAATCATTCAAAACAGCTTGAACTAAAGGCAAATAAGATTCCCACTTACCTTGCTGATCGTGGACATAACACTTTAGCACATCAAAGGCCAATTGGTTGTATATCTTTGTCTGGTCGTTCATCTGTGGGTGGAATGCACTGGAAAAATTCAATTTAGTACCAAAGTTATCAAACAATGCTCTCCAAAAATGACTGGTAAACTTGGCATCTCGGTCTGACACTATGGTCCTAGGAATCCCGCCAATCAGGTACCAATGCTGAATGAACAACTGGGCAACATCCTTAGCGGTCACATTGGCCCTTCAAGGAATAAGCATAACAAATTTGCTAAATCTATCAACAACTATAGTCAAGCACTGCGTATTACGCTTACTCGGACTGGGAGGCAGATTCGTGACAAAGTCCATCGAAATATCTTCAAAAGGTCTCTCAAGAATTAGCAAGGGCTGTAAGAACCCTATCTTCTTTCCGTGAGGAGCTTTCACCTTTTGACAAATATCAGACTGTTGCACATATGAAAACACATCTCGCCTCATCTTTGCCCAATAATATTGCCATTCCAATTTCTCTATGACCACCAGTAATAGCGTCATAGGCGTCATGGAGAAGAGCTGCCCTGAACGACTTCATAACACATAGTCGGCCTTTGTAGAAAAGCCAACCATCGCGTATCAAAAAGTGGCATGGTCCTGTGGCATCCAATGCATGTTCCCACTGTGTACCAAATTCCTCGGCATTTGCATACGTGTGCTTCCTGTCGTCTGGTCCAGTACCAACAAGGTCAAGTCTAGTGGCTGAATACTTGTCCCTTCTTGCTCATAGCATTAGTGATTGGATTGGCCTTTCTTGGAAGGTACTCAATCATACCACCAAATTGCTGGAATATTTGGCTCCAGCGGTGTTGTCGGTCACTCCACTGTGCACTTGGCATTGTCTGAATGTAACATGCAGAAGCTTCGGAGAAGATTGGTAACTTCAATGCTTAGAAATCAGCACTCTTTTCACGACGGAATTAACACACAAAACTGAATGAAGATGTGCAGAAAATAGAGAGAGAGAAAGGAAGAGATGGAGAGGACACAGTATTGGGTCCCAAATACCCTCTGTAGGGCCCCCACCACGGATGGTGTATTTGCTTTATTAGAATGATGTAAATCTGAAAAGAAAATACAAAAATCTTGACCTTTCTTGGCTGAGAAATCTCTGCCCTTGACCTACAGTCCTCCACCCCTTTGCTTTAGCAACTTCTTGGCTGTCCTAGCCCTGGTTTGCTTGGGCACTTGGTGAATGATGAGATAACACAATGGGATTGTGGCTCTCCTATTTATACTTCTCATAAACAGCAGTCGGCCAGTACTAAAACCAAGCGGCCAGTTCTATTCTTGCCCACGACTGAATATTCAGTATTAATGCTGAATAAAATACTATAAATGCTGCGCATCTCTTCTTGGCTGGCTGAGCATCAGGCGCCTGATTTAGGATAGGGCTGGGCACTGTTTTAGACTGTTTTGGGGACTGGGCAGCCTATATGGGCTGCCCCATACTTGCCCTTACAGCCATAACTGGCTGTATAGCCTGTAGGCTTCCCCTAGCCTACCCTTACGGCTGTCCTACAGCCCCTCCATGGCTGGTGGGTTCAGCCAGGGCCTTCCTGGCCCTCATGGGGGTGGTTTCACACCAACCCCATGCCCACACTAAGACTTGGGGTAGCCCTATAGGCTGGCCCCTTTCCTATAAGCAAACCCTAACTATCTACACTATGATCTGGCATCCAGTACCATACCAGATACACAGAATCACTGACATCGTTCCAAAGGGAGACTCACAGCACGGACTGGCACTGCTTCATGTGCAGGACACTACACACCTGACCTTGGACTCCTGTGCAGGACAATGCACACCTGATCTCCGACGACTGGGATGGATCCCTAGCTGACTCATCCCGGACTGGGCTCACATGGGACAAGTTTACCATCCCAGGTCCTGCACCTTCTGTACAGATATGTCGACGTGGCATCCAAGTGCGGGATGCACATGACACTGAATCCAGCGTAATGCCTGATGGTCAGTGCGAACCTCAAAGTCACGACCATAAAGAAAATGTTTCCAATGTTTCAAGGCATGTATTACTGCAAGGAGTTCACGATCGTAAACTGAGCGTTCTTCTCTATGGACAGTAACTTACGAGACATATAAGCTACTGGATGACCATTCTGTTGTAATACACCTCCAATTGCGATGTTACTCGCATCGGTGATCACCTGAAATGGCTCGTCCCACGAGGCAAGTGATAAACAAGGCGCTTCTAATAAAGCCACCTTGAGGTTCTTGAATGCCTCCAACGCCCATGGGGTCATTTGAATCTGTTGCCTTCTTGTCTTGACACCCTTTAGCAGATCGGTGAGATCTGCCGAGAGGTCAGAAAACTTGTCTATGTGGGTAGAGTATGCCTGGTATATACCCACAAAGGATTTGATGTCATAAGCAGTCTGAGGTACTTCCCAATTAACAATCGCAGCCAACTTAGCCGGATCAAGTCGAATGCCTTCTGCACTAATTATATATCCAAGGTAATGAATCTCGAACAAATAAAATTCCAACTTCTTCTCATTGCTTTCCAGCAACTTCAAGACTTTCTCCACATCAATGTCATGCTGATCAACCGTAGCTGAAAATACTAGTATGTCGTCCAGAAATATAAACATACACTTTTCAATCAATTCCCAGAACACACGCATCATCATGCGGTTGAATGTGGCTGGGGCGTTCGTCAAGCCAAAAAGCATGACCACAAATTCATAGTGGGCCTATTCCGTATGGAAGACTGTCTTGGGGATGTCCCCCTCCACAATCCTCACCTGGTTGTACCCACTCTTTAAATCAAATTTTGAGAACACCCGAGCCCCATTCAACGTCTCAAGAATATAATCTATTCGAGGCATCGGGAATCTACTCTTGATAGTCAGCTTATTGAGTGCACGATACTAGACACACAAACGAGAAGACCCATCTTTTTTCTTGATAAACAAGATCGGTGCTGCAAATGGCGACACTCTAGGACGGATGAAGCCAAATTGCAACAATTCTTGGAGTTGGCGGTCCAACTCCGATTCCATTGCCTTGGAAAGGCGATGTGGAAACTTGCTCGAGGGTTCCGAGCCTGGGAGGAGATCGATTTTGTGGTCCTCTGGTCTGAACGTGGGGAGTTGGGGAGGGAGATTGTCCTTAAGAAAAATCTTCTAGAACTTTTCATGGAGAGCCAAATACTTCTCGGAAGCACTGGCCACCGTCTGGGCAGTCTGGATGCATATCATCGCACAATGTGCGCCTTTCTTGATTGCTCGTTTAGCCTGCAAGTGGCTTATGAGTGGAAAGTTCGGAATTCATGGCTCACACTTAATGGTCACTGGGGTGTTTGACATATTCCGATTAATCTGGAAAGTGTGCTTTGTCCCACTTGACATTAGGAAGGAACTTCTGAAACCACTAAATGCCCAATATTATGTCTGCTCCTACAAGAGGGGCAACCATAACATCAAGCACAAACTCTATGCCCTGAATAACGAATTTAGCACCTAGAGCTTCATACTTAACGCTCGTTGTTATGCATGTGCTAAAACCCTCAACTTGTTTGTCCATCGAAGTCAGGACGAAACGGGCACGCTGAGCGGCCTGTTCCGTGACCACGTCCTCCGTGCTGCCACTGTTAAACAAAACGACTCTCTGGCCACCTCTGTAGCCAAAGGTCTTGAGCAATTCATTGCGCTCATACTCCTGGTCATGGACGCCCTTCTACTTATCTTCATAGAGCTCTCGGCTAATGATTGCTCCAACTAAAGCATTGGGATTTGAAGAACTAGGGACGGCCACTGGGGTCTGTGTGCTCACCACGGAAGCTGAGGAGGCTGAGGTGGTAGTCTTTGGAGCGGTAGTCTTCTTAGGACACTCTCGAGAAGTGTGTCCTTTTGTATGACAAAAGAAACACCTACCCTCCTTGTACTAAGCAATCTCTTCAACACTCAACTTGCCACCTGCCTTGCCTGCCTCCGCTTTTTGGTCTGGAGTAAGCTTAGACGCATTGTTCGAGTTCTTGGAGCCAAAGGCTCCCGTGCTCTGTCCTGGGGGAGACCCCGTCTGGTTCTGGCCTTTTCCCCCGGAGGCGGTAGCCTTGGGAGTAGCTGGCTGGGAAGTCTTTGACTTGCCACCATTGTGTTTCATTTCAAAACTCTGCGCAAGCGAGAGTGCAGTGGCTGGCCTAAACATACGCAGCTCCCACTGGATTTGCCTGTTAAGGCCATACAAAAATTGTCCTTTCTTGTCCGTATCAGATAAGCCTAATTGACATAAGGTCGAAATTCTATTGGCAAACTAAAGGACTGGTTGCGCATTCAGACGCGCTCCCCTGAACTCGTCTTCAAGTCACTCAAGGTAATAGGGCGGTAAAAACCGATGCTTAAGGTCACGGACAAACTCGTCCCAAACATAAGCTGCCATACCTAATCTGGTGTGGGCATGAGCCCACTTGGTCCACCAAGGAATGGCCTCACCTTCCAAGTACCAACTAGCTAAGATCACTCTATCCGTATCATTCTTTCTAACTGCAGCAAAGTAAGCTTCAAACTGATGCAACCATGAATAAAGAGTTGTGGGGTCGAGTTTGCCATTATACTTACTGAAGTTCATTTCCTCGGGAAAATGATTCGAGGAAGTCGCTGGTGTCAATCTTGCATCCAAAGCCGCAAGGCAACACTCATGTTCCACGCGTCTCATGGCTTCGTCTTCGCGTTGTCGGATCTCCAATGCACGCATCTGCAACTCAAGTATCGAACTCGGCTGTGGCGGCCGTGACCCTTCTAGAGGGTCCTTGTGTAGAGGATCTAGAATCTGAGATAAGGAAGGAGAGGGACGAGGAGATGGAAAACGCGGCGCTGGAGAACGGGTGCGCTCTTTTCCAGAGCCAATATCTGCACCTTCTGCTCTTTCAACTTGGTACTCTGGTCTGCGATTGCTCTCATCATCTGTTAGAACATCTCCATAACGCTCATGCCTGATGCCCTAGCGGGACTGCATGGTGCACTTTGGTCCCAAGGTTCTTGGTCTCTCTCGTCGTCGAAGCTCGCCATAGCAGGAAAACGCACTTCCTTTCCGGAGCGCAATCTGACCATCCACTATGTGTGCAAGAGACTTCCGGAGGCTAAAAACCAACCGTCCTTCGAGGGACGGTAGTCACTCGGAAAAGGGTAGTCCACCGGAGTCTGAAAACCAACCACACGAGCGCGAGAAAAAAAATTCTGGTTTCTTGCTGAATCTAGGGGCCTCCTCTATTCACTTGATCATCCATCTAACCTATTTGACAAGCACATGTTCTACACCATTTGCTAGCTGGTTTTGCTATTGTAAAAGCCTCTTGCTACATAATATGATGTTCATTGTCTGATGTCTCTCTCTCTCCTTTGCTTGCAACTTTATCATGGTATCGGTCACGTAGGTGACCGGCACTTCAAGGCGGTAGCGGTGAGTTTCCTTACTACAAGAAGTTCAGCGTTTTGGGAGCAGAAGAAGGCTTGCCGTTTTTGCTACATATGCAGCAAAGGGCTGCGTTTTGTGCAAGTTTCCAGGGGGCTGCATTTTCCTCACCACTTAGCTACTACTGCGTTTTTTCCTTTGGCTGCTTTCTTCTGGGGTGCTGTGCTTCAGCTTTGGTGGCTGCGTTTTTGTGGTGGCCACAGCTCTCTCTCCTATGCTTTCTCCATCATCCGTTGGTGGTGGTGGTGCGTGGGCTGCCTTTTCAGCCCTGGGCAGCAGTGGAGGTTCTCTTGCTCGTGGTGATTCAGCCTTTCCTTCGCTTGAGAGGAGGCTGTTGGTTTTGTGCTTTTGCGGTGTTGGCGTTTGGAGTAGATCTCTGGACAGCTGTTGGTGGTCCTCTTCTTCGCGTGTGGAGCGCCACAGACCTGTGGCATCTTCAGCCTGCCTCTTCTTCGATGGAACTACCTCCTTTGTGGGTATTTTCCGGCAAGTTTTGGGTGACTGTTTGCTACTGTCCAGCCCCTTTCTCTCTCAGCTTTGAGAGGGGGCTACTTGTTCCTCGTACCTTGTTCCGTTGGAGAAGTGTTGGAGACTGATTGTGGAGTGTTCAGTTCATCAGTGGCACAAAGGCTTGCTTGTAGAGGTGTGCTATTGCTATGGATATGGGTTCCCTCATCTATCCTTGTTTCTCAAGAGCAGCTAAGGTTCCCTCCTAGTGGACACGATCAGGCACTTGCTCCAGAGCAACAGACGGGATGGTGTCACTACTATTCTGGAAAGTAGGTTCATTTGGCCAAGGCTTGCAAGACCAAAGGTACACCCAAGCTAGGACCAAGTTTTCAAAGACAGGCAATGATCATATACAGGATGATGACTCTAATACAAGAAGGACCTAGATGATCAGCTTCTATAGTTATACCGTTAGTTCTCCCCCATGTGCTTCCAGCCAGAGGAGGCTTGTGGGCAGGAGAGGGGGCTGTTAGTAGCTCCATTTCTGGTGCATGGGATCCGTGAGTCGGAGTTCCAAGCATTAAAAATATCTGGCGAGACAAGTTCATTTTGGAGCTATGGACTAGATGTGTCCCACGTCTATTGCTTGGTGATGCAGACATCATGGACTAGATGAGTTCCAAGTTCATTGTTCGAGGTTTTTTTTTGGGACGTGATGTGTTCGCAGTCCACTATTGGGGGATAATGGGTGCGGTGTGTCCAGCAGCTCATCATTTTATTCTTGGAGTTTACTGCACACTTGTGTAGGAATTCAGAGACAAGCAAAGTTCCCTGATGTTCGTGGTGGCATTTTGTTTCGAGGAAACAGGTTAGCAGGTGCTCTTTCAGAGCTGTATCCGGTACTGCGCAATACTAAAGTGTCCATGGTTGCATCTTCCTCAAACTTTTTTGCACACACTGAGCTGCAGAGGGGATGTTAGAAATTGTGCATCTTAGTGTATTGGGGGTGTGCCCATTTATTGGGTATTTATCCATTTTTCTCCTGTCGGCCAGCTCCTAGGGACAGTCGGCCAACTTCCCAACATCACTATATAAAGGGACCTCCTCTATTCACTTGATCATCCATCTAACCTATTTGACAGGCACATGTTCTACACCATTTGCTAGCTCGTTTTGCCATTGTAAAAGCCTCTTGCTACATAATATGATGTTCATTAATTGTCATATGCCTCTGAGGACAAGGGCATGTGACATTCCCTCCTGTTTATATTGCACAGAGGCAGCTCCAAATGCTCAAAAGACATGGGATGCCAGGGATGCACAAGCTTTGTCACTCATTGCATTGTCAGTACGGAGGTCTATTATACCTCATATTTGTTCAGCTGGCTCTTCACAGAATGCATGGGTGACTTTGGAGCAGATGTATGCTGCTCGTAATGAGACTAGGATCTCATTTTTGAAAAGAGAGCTGGAAAATCAGAAAATGAATGAAGGAGATGATATGTCTAGCCACTTAAACAAGCTACAGGATTTGAGAGAGCAACTCATCAATGTGGATGAGATTATTCCTGAGACACAGCTTGTGTCCACCATCTTGCACTCTTTGCCAAGATCTTACTTGGCTTTTCATACCTCTTTGAACCTCAGCATGAGGAATGCTGTTGAACCCCTCAAATATCAGGAACTTGTTGCTCTCTTGCTACAAGAAGAGCAAATGAGGAAGAATATGAATATGAACACAAATGCTGAACAAGCATTTACTACAGGTCAAAAGGGGAAAGGAAAAACTCAGCCAAAGAGTTCAAATCAAAATTCAGGTGATGGTGGTTCTTCACAAGATACCAAGAAAGGTGATGGACAGCCCAAGAAGAAGGGCAAATGTCATTACTGTAAGAAGCCAGGTCACTACATCACTGAATGTAGGAAGAGGATTGCCAAAGAGAAGGCAAAGGAAGCTGGGATGTCTGTTAATGATGCTTCTAAAGCTCCTCCAGAGACTGCTTCTTTTGTTGAGGACAGGGATTACTGTTTTTATACATGCAGCTATGATGCCTCTTGGTCTTCACAGGCACTCAGTATGACAGAGCATGCATGTACTTGGTATTTTGATAGTGGTGCCTCAAAGCATATCACATCTCGCAGGGATTTGTTTAGTCATGTTGGCCCTGCCCCTGTTAGCAAAACTGTTCAGTGTGCCAACAATGCTTCATATCCAGTTCGTGGCATTGGGGAGATTCAGCTCACAGCCATTGATGGCTCCATTCTCCACCTTACAGATGCCTTATATGTACCAGGGATAAAGAAGAATTTGTTGTCCATTTCTTCTTTAGCACATTGTGGTATGCAAGTCCACTTTGATGATGATAAATGCATGGTCAGAGACAAAGCTAATGCCTTGACCTTGATGCTTACTGGTACATTATGTCATGGACTTTATCAGTTGGATGCATTTCAGCCAGTGGATCAGTCTGCTTATAATGCATTCACTCTTACTCCAGCTGCTATGGTTGATGCGGAGTTATGGCATGCTCGCATGGGGCATGTAAATTTTGGTAGTCTTATGCTTATGCAGCGACATAACATGTTTACAAATCTACCTCTCATGGAGAAGCCTCCAGATCACATTTGTGAAGGATGTATTTTGGGAAAAATGCACAGGTTTTACTTCCCACGTGATCAGGCTCTAAGAGCAACTGCAAAGTTGCAGCTTATACACAGTGATCTTTGTGGTCCCATGCAGACGAAGTCATTAGGTGGTTGCTTCTATTTTGCAACGTTTATTGATGACTTCTCTCGTATATGCTGGGTCTATCCTTTGACACAGAAATCACAGGTATATGATGCATTTTTGGCCTTTGTAGCACTTGCTGAGACAAAGTCAGGATGCAAGGTCAAGACTCTTCGTTCTGACCGAGGGGGGGAATATATGTCACATATGCTGAATTCCTTTCTTGGGAGTAGAGGTATAAAACATCAGTATACTACTCCTTACACTCCACAGCAAAATGGGGTTGCAGAAAGGAAGAATCGGTCACTCATGGAGATGGCCAGATGTATGCTAAAGGCAAAGAGGCTACCACATATCTTTTGGGTGGAAGCTGTTATGTGTGCTTGTCATATTTTGAATCGATGTCCCACAAAGGCATTGGTTTCCATTACTCCTTTTGAGGCTTGGCATGGCCGCAAGCCTTCTGTATCACATTTTCGTATCTTTGGGTGTCTTGCATATGCACACATACCCAAAGAGTTGAGGAGGAAGCTGGATGATAAAGCCACAAAATGCATCTTTGTTGGGTATAGCCGTGAGAGCAAGGGCTACCAGTTATATGACCCACTATCCAGGAAGATATTCACTAGTCAGGATGTGATTTTTGATGAAAAATCAGAAATATCCATGGCTGGTTATGAGGCAAATCAGGCTGAAAATGATGTGTTTGAAGGTCTACTACCTATGGAGTTTCATTCCACAGTTGGTGATCCAACTCATGAGGGTACAGGACAGCCAGCAAATGATGTAGGTGGTGCAGAAATTCAGCAACAAAATGAGCCAGAAGCTGAACCAAATATGGGGCAGCAAGCACCACAGGTCAGACATATACCTAGATGGTATTTGAGGACATTACAGGACAGCCATTTAGAGGGTCCTCTTGCTGGTTGTACTCGAAGGGAGACACGGACCAATGAGCATGCACACATCATGGATTTGAATCTGGTTATGGCAGCCAGTTTACAGGATGATGATGAGCCTGATTCATTTGTGGATGCACGAGATAATGTGCATTGGAACAAAGCCATGCAGGATGAGCTTGATTCTATTAAAAGGAATCAAACATGGGATTTGGTTGATCTGCCCAAAGGCAAGAAAGCAATTGGTACTAAATGGGTCTATAAGTTGAAAAGACATGCAGATGGATCCATTGACAGGTACAAAGCCCGTCTAGTTGCAAAGGGCTATGCACAGAAGAAGGGCATTGATTATGAGGAGACATTTGCTCCTACATCCCGTATGTCGACACTTAGGTGTGTCATTGCATTGCCTGCACATCGTGGTTGGGTTGTTCACCAGTTGGACATAAAGCCTGCACATCGTGGTTGGGTTGTTCACCAGTTGGACATAAAGACTGCATTCCTACATGGGGACCTCGAGGAGGAAGTTTATGTATTTCAGCCCATGGGATTTGCAGAACATGGTCATGAGGGGAGAGTATGCAGGCTGAAAAAGGCTTGTATGGTTTGAAACAAGCTCCACAAGCTTGGTATGCAAAAATAGATGCTTTCCTACTCACTCAGGGATTTGTGAACAGTCCATCAGAAGCCACTCTGTATGTAAAGAAAGAAGAGACAGATCTGCTGGTCATCAGTCTTTATGTGGATGATCTCTTGCTCATGGGATCAAATGATGACAAAATTGTAGCTTTTAAGGAGATACTGCAACAGACATTTGACATGTCTGACTTGGGGCTTGTACATTACTATTTGGGCATACAGTTTGTGCAGGATAACAGAGGCATTGGGTTGTTGCAATCACGGTATGTTGCTAAACTTCTGGAGAAGTTTAAATTTCAGGATTGCAAACCTATTAGTACTCCTATGGAGCCTGGGATGAAACTGTCACTACAAGATGACAGTATTTCCTTTGATGCCACTACATATGCTCAGGCTGTTGGGTGCCTCATTTACTTGTGTAATACAAGGCCAGATATTCAGTATGCAGTCTCTCAGTTAAGCAGATTCATGCACAGCCCGCGGTTGTCACATTGGCAAGCTGTGAAGCGTGTATTCCGTTATTTGCAGGGTACCTTGTCTCTTGGATTGCTTTATCCTGAGGGGGGTGACATGCAGTTATACACTTACAGTGATTCAGATTGGGCTGGTGATTTTGATACCAGACATTCCACTAGTGGAAATTGTTTCTTTCTTGGCTCTTCATGCATTTCTTGGCTAAGCAAGAAACAGACCACAGTGGCCACTTCGTCTTGTGAGGCAGAGTACAGAGCAGCCTACACTACTACTGTTGAGTGTGTTTGGCTACGTCGTCTCATGACTGATATGGATATTTCAGTGGAGGAGCCTACACCTATCTATACTGATAGTCAGAGTGCCATTGCTGTGGCCAGGAATCCTGTGTTTCATGCTCGCACGAAACACATTGAGATTCACTATCATTTTGTTCGGGAGAGACTCCAGGCAGGAGATATCAGTCTGATCTACTGTCCTACAGATCAGAATGTGGCAGACATCTTCACCAAGGCATTACCACGTCCGAAATTTGAAGCATTCCGTAGTGCTTTGAATTTGTTTCCTTTTGGTGGATGATGTACAGTGATCACATATCACTCCAGGGGGGTTTGTTGGGTTTTATGCTGTGTATGCACCCAAAGGAGTGCTAGTGATCATCAGTAGATTACTGGGGCACTTTTTACTTCAGTTAGTGGAGGTTTTTTCCCCCAGTTTAGCTTAGTTTCACTTATATTCAGTTTATAGGTGTTTTGGTCCACCCGGCACATTTTATGGCCGGACATGTGAACACATCTCTTTAGGTCACTATTATGTGGCTATTGTACTTCACTTTTTATCAAGCTGAATACACTAAATCGTGTTCTCTCTCTGTTGCTCTCCACGCCTGCTTGCAGCATCTCCAAACCCTAACCCTAACACCCCTTGTGCCTTCAATGATGATGATATTTCATCCTCCATAGCTACATGTGTGATCTCCTATGATATCCAACAAGGTATCAGAGCTTGTTCATGCACGGCTACCTTGCACCCATGGTGCTGCGTTTCTACATCAAGAACTCTCCCATGTGTGCTCCGAAACCTCAAACAGCTCTGTGTTTTCATCTTGGAGCATGACCTGCGATTTCATCTTGACGCTCTGAAGTCTCAACCAAATCCTGATCCCTTCACCGCCTAGCCTCAAGCTCCATTGTTGTGCCACCCTGGCAAGTCTGGTTGATGCTAGCCTTCACCACCCTTGCTACCGCTTGTTGTGGCTCTCATGCGGTCCTTGCGACCCTCTTGCCTTAGCCTCTACGACACACAAAAATGCAACTATAGTACTTCTCCTTCATCCTACCATGTTTTTCTCATCACTCGCCTACAATGTTTCTCTTTACCAGCAGCAAGCAAACCTGACGTCGTTAGCAAAGGTCGCCATTGCTAACATCATTTGCTTCAACCCTGTCTGCACGTTGCCGACCATAGCAGCCAGGTACGGGACGGGACGTATAATACGGCAAAGTATAATACGCGTATTCTATGTCTTTTTCGTAGGGCCAAAATAAAAAACGCCGTTTTTTCTAAAATAAAAAACACTAGTTTAATTACATTTGGTCGAGACATGTCACATACAAGAGTCAAGACTCAAGACAGAGCGAATCTTCAATCGAGAGAGAGAGAGAGAGAGAGAGAGTTATGTTGCTGCCTTGGGGGCCTGAGCAAGGGTGGATGGGGAAAGCAAGGGTGGATGGGGAAAGGGGGGCAACCAACACAGCGAGGAAGTGGGGGGCAACCAGCACAGCGAGGAAGCGAACGAAGGGAGAGAGGGGGAGCGGCGAGCCGGGGCGAACGAGCAGAGATGAGAGAGAGAGAGAGAGAGAGAGAGAGAGAGAGAGAGTACCGTACCGTGTGAGGTTGGAACTTGGGCGTGCAGGTTCGGGAAGCAACAGAGCGCACGCGGATCCCAAAAAAGCCCACGCATAACGTTAAACGTTAGCCTGGCAAATTTTTTAATTTAAAAAAAACCTCACGTTTTTTTTCAAGAGGGGAAGCGGCGAGCAGGGGCGAACGAGCAGAGATGAGAGAGAGAGAGAGAGAGAGAGAGAGAGAGAGAGAGAGAGTATTGTACCGTGTGAGGTTGGAACTTGGACGTGCAGGTTCGGGAAGCAACAGAGCGCACGCGGATCCCAAAAAAGCCCAGGCATAACGTTAAACGTTAGCCTGGCAAATTTTTTAATAAAAAAAAAACCTCACGTTTTTTTTCAAAAGGACGTTTTTTATCCAAAAAAACGTCCTGTCGAGTATTTTTTATAAAAAACGCGTTTTATAGCTGCTATGTTGCCGACGAGCACCATCTACCTTCTGATCATGGCTCGCTTTTGCACGACTACCCAATTATAGCCACCCGCCTCAGCCATTCTGAGGCTCTCGTGCCTTCCTCAGTCGTCTTGCGGCTCCCCCTTCGCTCCTCCACCGGTAGGCTCCAGGGCCTTTCTTCCACCTCAACTCCTCTAGCTGCATTTTTATGGAATCCTTTTCTTCTTTGCTACAGCAGCAGTGGCAGCTTCTTTTCCACGGCACTTTTGAATCACTTCTTCCTCTCCTTCAACAAGAGGTGGTTCCTCATAAATTGGGTGAGAAGGAAGTGTTCCTCGAAAATATAAGCCCAATTAATAATTAAATTAATCCCACAAATATTAAACAAGCACAAACCATCACCAACTCATGACTACCAGGCGTAAGTACCCCAGGAATCACCCTGCCATACAAACCTAACTGAAATAATCATAGACGGCCCCAAGCATACGTCATATACCGCACGTATTAATATTTACAGTGGTATCACCCACGATATTAACCTAGCCGGCATGACGCAAGAGTAACCTAGGCGTCCCCAAATTACTCAAGAGGGGAAAATAATATTCTTAAAGAGGACTTAAAATATATTCTCATGACAAGTTGTGCAAACTTGCTCTCTTGGCTTGAGTATCTCTCTACCTTTCTCTCTCCTTGCTTCATCTCTCTTCTACACACTCCACCATGATAATAATATTTCATCCTCCATAGTTGCATGTGTTATCTCCTATGATATCCAAGAGTAGGGAACACCTTTTTATATACCCTTCATTTTGATTGTAAGTTGCTGTTAGAAGTCATCTCCTGTCTTTATGTAGACACCAGGGCCTGTGCTGTGGGTGTGCCCGCCCTTGTAGGTGTTCTTCTTATTTTTCCTCACTCCCAGTATTTTTTTCTACTTTTCTTGGCTTGGGTGGATGCCCAGTGTTGGCATGAGGACCCATGAGCTGGCCGACTGATGCTTCAGGTCCACAACCTCACACCAAGGTTGTTAGAGGCATCAGAGGCGTTTGGTACGAGGCGAGTATGGTACACGCCTCGAAAGACTGGTGTTTTTTAGAGACGTTAGAGGCATGTTAGAGGCGTCTGTTATATGTATATATGTATATCTAGTGATAGATAGATATAATATATATAGTGAAAGTTGAGAGAGAGAGAGAGAGAGAGAGAGAGAGAGAGAGAGAGAGAGAGAAAGAAAGATTTTATTAACGTCTTCCAAAAGACCGAACTCGGCCTATGAGACAAATCGGAGTACCTGTATGGGGTATCCTCTGTCATCCCAACAAAATGAAAAAGTACTGAATAAAAAAGCTGAATCTGGGTGTGCAGGGGATGGAGCTCTATTACTAGGAGAATGCAAAGCTATATGCATGGAGTATACAATCATGATATGCAACCTAGCTAGCTCCATCCTGTACCATACTGGGGGTATAAAATGGTATACATCAGTGAAGGGGGTGTCCACAGCTCCCTGAAGAACATGCCTGGGTGTGCTCTGAAGCGAGCCAGTCGCTCCGCACCCTCTCTGTGAAACTGAGCTCTGATCTCTGTCATCTCTCTCTGGTATAGGCGTGGTGTCCGAAAGCCAGGTGTCCTCTGTCTCCTGCGGGCTCTAAGTGTCTCTGCTCTCTGGAGAGTAATTCCCTGCCGTGTAGGGGCTGGGAGAGAGAGAGAGAGAGAAAGGCCAAAATGACCTATGAGACCAAAATAGTCCATCATCATCATCTGGATACATCATCAAGATTCAAGGGTACAAAGTAAAATGAAATGAACCGGTAGAGTATAGAGAGAGCTCCAAAAGTGGGTATAAAAAACATCATCATCCTAGTGTGTTTGAAGTTTGAAGTTTGAACTTTGGGTCTTGAGAAAGGCTTAAGGGAGGGAGGGAGAGAATGAGGGTGAGAGAGAGTGTGTGTGAGAGGGGTTGCCTTGGGCCCTTAAAGCCCCCGTCAATCTCAAACCAGCAACCAAAAAAAAATTGCGGACACCTCGATCAGACAGTCATACGCCTCGAATGCCTCTAACCGTTAGAGGCGCGCCTCGTAACAACTATGCCTCACACATGCACTGGTCGATTGTTGACAGCTGGCCGACTGGCTGTCTTGGCTAGTCGTGGAGGATCAGGGCTTGTCGGCTGCCCTTCTACAGGCCGACTACATTATTGGGGCCATATAAAATGGCCCACAACCCCTTGCCATTCTTGTATTGTATTCGGGATCTTCTTGTGTATATATAGTAGAGTTATACGCCTCTCTCTCCATTGCTGTCTATTTTCTGCACTTGCTCTTGTGTTTCCAGATTTAGTCATCATCTCCGCTGCGTATTCTAACATGGTATCAGAGCCCTAGGCTCTTAATAGTTCTTGGGATTTGTGTGAGCAAGAGGAGGACTATTGTGTTGCTAATTGGTGGACTGTTAGGGACTGTTCGGGAAGAGGAGAAGCAAGAGTACGACAGGCTAATTTGCTGGACAACCACTTGCAGGTGTAAGTTCTTCTTTGTTCCCACCCACCCACCCTTTTTTAGATTACATCCCCGCACTGGCAGATTTGTTAGAGATGGCTGAGAGGCATGTGAAGATCCCTACACTCCCCACGTTCCCGATGGACCGATAGTTGGACGGGAACAACTACGGCATATGGAAGGTTATAATGGAATCTGTTCTGGAGTCTTACGGCCTTGCTAATTTCATCGTTGTTAGGTTCCACGGCCGGAAGTAGAGGAAGGGGAGTTACCGTCGATCCGAAAGGACTGGGAGGCACAGGCACAGTTGTGGGATCGTGTCAACGCCAGGCTCCGTTCATTTATCTTCCTCATATGCACACCGCAGGTAATCAATCATGTAAAGCATATGACGCTGGCCAGAGGTATATGGCAGCATTTGGCTTCTCTTTACAATAGGGTATCGCCCATGAAGAGGATTTCCTTGGAAGTACAGATGCGGGTTATGAGCCCTACAAAGTCGTCGACGATGCGGGAGCATATTAACAAGTTGCAGGCTCTTCAGCAGGAAGTTCTTCAGGCTGGGAAGGAGATATCGTCAGAGGACATGGCCATAACGTTGCTGTTGCATTTGCCCTCTCAGTACTCAGCATTTTACTCATCTTTGATTACCAGTGGCAAGCTCAGCACCATCACATGGAAGGAGCTTGTGCCCATGGTCTTGGACCAGGAGGAATGATTCACGAACCCTCCTCAGGGTGGAGGTTCGAAGGCCTTAACTGGCCAACGGTCAAAAGGCCGTAACACGGGCAAAGGGAAGGCTTCATCAGAGAAGTCTTCTAAGAAGAAGTCCGACGCTAATCGCGAGAAACTAAAGGCAGAGAGGACTTGTAATGATGATTGCGAGAAACTAAAGGCAGAGAGGACTTGTAATGATTGTGGCGAGAAAGGCCACTATTGGAGGCAGTGTGCCAAGCGGAAGACCGAGAAGGGTGAAGATTCCTCAATAGCAATCATGAAGACTCCGGCTTTTGTGCACTTGGAGGTGATGGACACCGATGTTTCATTTTCTTCAGGCATGGAGGAGGTTGGAGGACTCTCCGCAATGGATACTCGGGAGTGGTTCTAGACAGTGGTGCTTCTAGGCACATGACTCCTTCCCGTTCAAATTTACAGGATCTCTGCAGGTATTCTGGTCACATTCTTACTGGGAATACTTCCACTATCCCAGTTCACAGTGAGGGCAGGTTGGAGATAGTTCTCGATGGCAGAGGGGGGAAGCATTCCTCCCAGGTATTGTATGTTCCATCCCTTGGTTTTCATCTGTTGTCAGTGCATCAGGTTTGCAAGACTGGCGTACAGATGGAGTTTGATGAGCACAAGGCAACATGCCTAGTAGTTTGGAAAGGCGGAGTGGAGAATGGAGTTTACAAGCTTTCAGCACTCTCTCCCCCAGGTCCTCAGTTTCGTAATGAGTGGCAGTCTGGTAATGGCCACTTAAGTGTGGATACGCTACAGGTGCAGGCTTTTTGGGACCAGATGGAGGATAGCTTGCCAGTTGATGGCAGCAGTTGGCAGGAACTTTCCAGTACTGATGTTAGTGGTTCCTGCGTTCGTTAGTAAGAGGAAACTGAACAGGTAACTTATGCTCTGATGTCTCATAGTATTTGGGACAAAGAAACTCCTGTAGATGAGGATGTTCTTTCCACGGGGTCCTCTTGGAAAGCCAGGCAGGTGGCAGTTGATTACTTGCACAAGGAGGTGGATGTTGCGCACTCTCCAGACTTTGTGGTTCCGGATTCAGAGGGGGTGTTTTACAGGTTTAAGAAGGCCTTGCGTGGTCTCCAGCAGGTTTATAGGACTTGGCTTTCTACCGTTAACAGGTGTTAATCCTTGTGAGCAGTGTGATGCCTCTTTGACTCGGAAGCAAAATGGTTCATTGATTTGGTTGATGGACACCAGATTGGACGTGAGCTTCCTAATGAGGCAATTGAGCTCATGGTTGCAGATAACTCTTTGGGAGGTAGGATTGCGTATCTTGTGGTTTCTGCGGCATGCGAAGGATCATGGACTCTTTTACACAGGAGGGGGGTTGATGGATGGAATCCGACTCCACGGTTGGAGTGACTCAGATTGGGGAGGAGATCCAGACACGAGGAGATCTACTTCACGTCCAAGAGCAGTTTTATGGGATAGTAAGAGGCAGTCATCTTTTGCCTTGTCGTCGACAAAGGCAGAGTACCGGGCTGCTTGTGATACTGCTTGTGAGGTGGTGAGGTTGCATGGCAGGATTGGGCTTCCACTGGAGGAAGCCACGGTCATCCAGAGGCACTTTGTTCGTGAACATATCGTTGCTGATGATATCTTGCTACAGTTCTGTTCGACGGAGGACAGTACGGTGAACCTCTTCACGAAGTCGCTATCTCAGGATTTGCTCAGGCGGCACCCCAGCTCCCTGTGGTTGGTTTCACAGCCAAGAGCTGCGAGGGGGTGATAGAAGTCATCTCCTGTCTTTATGTAGACACCAGGGCCTTTGTTGTGGGTGTGCCCGCCCTTGTAGGTGTTGTTCTCATTTTTCCTCACTCCCCATATTTTTCCCTATTTTTCTTGGCTTGGGTGGATGCCCAGTGTTGGCAAGAGGGCCCATGAGCTGTCCGACTGATGCTTCAGGTCCACGACCTCACACATGCACTGGCCAACTGTTGACAGCTGGCCGACTGGCTGTCTTGGCTGGTCGTGGAGGATCAGGGCCTATCGGCTACCCTTCTACAGGCCGACTGCATCATTGGGGCCATATAAAATGGCCCCACAACCCCTTGCCATTCTTGTATTGTATTCAAGATCTTCTTGTGTATATATAGTAGAGTTATACGCCTCTCTCTCCATTGCTGTCTATTTTTTGCACTTGCTCTTGTGTTTCCAGATTTAGTCATCATCTCCGCTGCGTATTCTAACAGTTGCAACAAGGAAGAAGTCAACATGAACCTAAAGCTGGAGGCACCGGAAAATAAAGAATAAAAAAAGGCCCTTTCTACAAAGAAGAAGTCCCACATGACAAACCTTATGACTACCCATGTCTAATCCACAGCTGAAGGCAACAGCAAAAGAAAGGAACTCACATTTTCTCCCTTCCAGACCCAAACAAATATCAAGCAGCCCATCATGCTTCTATGGCTAATATTTTAATCCAGAGGAAAATAAGTAATAGACAGTTACCCCTTGTACAAAACCACTAGAAATGGCTTCACACGAACCCACATGTGGCAACGTTGTCAAGTAGGTTCTTTCTTGATCCAACCCACCCAAAACCTTTTTCAAACTCTCCACAATCATGCATCAAAAACAAAGAGTCCCCACATCATAGGAAGGTGCACCGTCCCAAATGTTTAGAACATGACACGTCCCAAATGCTTAGAACATGACATCGACCATGAAGGTATCATGTATCAAGTCACGTGCCAAAAAAACAAAGGAAAGGAATTACACTGTTCTTGTGATTCTCTCTCCCTCAATTACAGAAACAAAGCATGGCCAACCTTGGAACTGCATTGAAGCACATCTTGTAGACCCTTCTCCTTGATAAGGGAAGTGAACAATGCCTCTGCATACACCGAGCGGCAAACATTGCTCTCACTTAAAAACAAAATCTTTGCTTTGCCATCTGTAGAAACTTTCTGCCATAGAAGGTTAATGTTGTCAGAAACAATTACAGAGAGAACCTATAAAACAAACACAGAGAGAAGCTCTATCCAGTTAAAGCTTAAGGTGTTCCAAGAGATAAAGCTAATTAAACTAAGAGCTGAGATCAGCGAGCGGCTAAGCTTGCAAGCGTATTGGGAGCTTTACATTGCGGTTGATGGGGGCGGAACGGAAAACGGGTTGAACGCAGTTGCTGCTGACATCGAAGCGTTCGGCTGGAGGGGGGGGCTCGGACTGCTGCGCTCGCACAACGGTTGAATAAGGGACCCGAGATGCCCTCGCTTGCGCCAGGCGGAAACAGCCTAGAAGAGAAGCATCTGCACAGGCAGAGGCTAAGACTGCTGCTGCAGAGGGAGCGTATAAGAGAGCCATGGCGTTTCTCTCCCGGTGTCTAGTGTCCAGTGTGTACAGTTTGGCACTGCGTATGTGTAGTTCGCTGATAAGGCTTTTTTTTTTTTTTTAACTGAGGAAAAACGATTTGATTGGGGATAACCCAGGTTTTTTTTTTGGTTTTTTTTTTGTTCACAATAGCAATGCTAGAAAAAAAACCGTCCTGTAGTGTATTTCTCAAAAGCTAGCATATAGAAAAAATATTTGATTAAAGTAAGCCATGGTTTTTTAAAGGTTTAAGAACTAATAGGTTTCTTTATTTTATAAGGATTCAAAATTGAAATGTCCTTAAAATAAGGTTGGGTGTGTGACATGCATTAACATTTTTAATATTCATGTAACATGCGATGCCGTCACATGGTCACTTTGTAACTGCTTTGTAACTGAATGCTCTAATAAGAAAGCGGGTGAAACCCGTGGTGGGAAGAACCGACCACCTTTTGCCGCCTGTCGCACTTACATAGAAGGAGAGAGAGATATCTGAGCATTTCACACCGTAGGATTAGTTGGTGGTGGAGACGACAGGTTCATGGACGATTTCAGTACAGAAGCTATGCAGGCATACACCCCTTTGTCTTCTCACGATCAGTTGCTGCACGCCTTTCAATCCTTGATGCTGCAAGTAAACAATACCAATCAAGCTTTAGTCTCACTGCTCACTACTCACCAATTTCAACAACAAAAATCACATACCACTGATCACAGGGTTAGGCCACCACGAGTATTTTCAAGATTACCAAACTGAAGACATTTTAACATGGTTATATCATTTTGAGAATGTCGCTTCTTATCATGGGTGGGACGATGACAAGAAGGCACATGAAGTTCGCACAATATTAGATGGCATAGCAGCGACATGGTATGTACAACAAAGTGATTTGGTCCGTAGTCAATGGACTGACATTAAGCAAAGTTTAATTCATGGGTTTACACATACCAATGTTGCACAGTCAGCTTTACAACAAATAGCAGACTGCATACAATTGGAAAATGAACCAGTTGTACAGTTTGGGGTATAGGTTAACCAATTGCTTCTGCGGGCCGACCCTAACATGCCGGAAGCTATGAAGTTGTTTTTCCTTTGGCCAAGGATGCGCCATGATATTACAAGAAGAGTTCATGATCAAGGTCCGCAAACATTTCAACATGCATTGGTAGAGATTGCACAATGGGTAGAGATGGATGTATTACATACTCCCAGAAGCAAGGTGTGGAAGACAATAAACACTTCCACTTCCAAAGACCCTCCCAGAATAACTTTTAAGATGCAGATGCCCCAATCCCCATGGACATTGATGTCCATAATGTGCAACGGAGCCAGAACCTTCCTGCTCACGATGCTCAAGGAAGACCGTGATGTTTCAATTGCAAAATTGGTTTGGGCATGTGGCAAAACATTGCGGAGCACGAAGCGGCCTAAACCATGAATTCAGAATGCTCAAATTTCCACAGTTGGTGATGCCACCCTTGCGGTAGTTCCGGAAAACGTTTAAGTGGGTGATGGAGGGATCCCACCCGCAGGTGCAATCCTCCTTTGCAAATTCCTCAAATAAAATTGTTTCTACTATTTTGGCCCTCATTCATAACACCGATGTAGAAGTCCTTTTAGATTCTGGTAGTTCATTTTCGTCCATTAGTCATGCCTTAGTTAAACAATTAAGTCTCTTCTTAGACCAGCCCCTGAAATTTTAGTTCTTTTTGGAGATCATCAACATGTGTACAATTCTCATCAAGTTGCTAATGTGCCCTTTCAAGTAAGCCATGTTACATTTTTTGTTCCTTGTTATGTGCTCCCAAAACAGTTATTTGACGTCACCCTAGGTTGTGATTGGTTTCTTTCTTCGCATGCTAGATTAGATTTTGCCCAACAAACTCTCATTCTTCCTAATTGCGTATTCCTTTCTTTCAACACACACATGCTTCCACAATCACTTGTGCACAAACACATGAACCACTGATTAATGATGCTTCCTAATCACGTATTCCTAATTGCTTGCGTATTCCTCTCTTTCAACACACACATGCTTCCACAATCACTTGTGCACAAACACAAGAACCACTGATTAATGATGCTGTTAGAAAACAAAATATTATCCAGTTATTGAGTCAATTTCCTTCAATTCTTCCTAGTTCTTCCAAAGCATATGTTATTACTGCACCAATATTTCATGTGATCAGAACATAACAAAACTTTTCCATAAAAATGGCTCAAAGGCATAGATCACCCAAGGAGAATGCAGTTATTGAAGCTGCAGTCCAGGACATGTTGGGAAAAGGAGTCATCCGGCCCTCTCACATTCCATGGGCATCTGAACGTCTTTTCAAACTTAATTGCCCAATCATTTTTAGTTATGTATTTAGATGATATTCTAATTCACACAAAGACTTGGTCTGAGCATTTGGAAGTGTTGCTTGAGGTCATGAGAAGATAACAATAATTCAATTTGAAGATATAGCCAAAAAAATGTAAGTGGGCTAGAACACGCCTTAAAATTTTGGGCTTTATTATTTCCAGTGCAAGGGTTAAAATTGATCCCGACAAAATTTTGGCCATTCAGAATTTTCCTGACCCAGTGTCAAGCAGTTGTTGCAACAATTTACAGGCATGCTAACTTTCTCCAATTGCTTTGTCCCCATGGTTGCAGAAATCACTGCCTCATTTAGACACCTCATGAAGAAAGGGGTCAAATTTTGTTGGGATAAGAAATGTCAAGAAGCTTTTAATAAGCTCAAACAGCTTATCCGGCATTCCATGGTGCTGCAATACCTAGATTTTTCACAGCCATTTCTTTTAAGAGCTGATGCCTCCAATACAGGTGTTGGGGCTGTACTTTTACAGGAGAAAGCTGGTGACTAGTTACCTATTTGTTTCATTAGCCGTAGCTTATCCTCTGTAGAGCAAAATTATTCAACAACAGAAAAGGAGCTTTTGGCTGTTGTGTGGTCTATGCAAAAATTACACCCTTATGTTCATGGCACATAAGTTACCATTCAAACTGATCATCAACCCATCATTGGACTGTTGCACAAAAAGCACCCCTAGGTAGACTGATGAGGTGGATTTTGGCCCTACAGGATTACTAGTTCACAATAACTTATTGCCCATGACGTACAAATCACATTGTAGATGGCCTTTCAAGAAGTTTGAGAGGACCAAAATCAACAGCTAGTGGTATCCCCAACACTATGCAATACTCAAATAGGTAATTTTTATGACTTGCCTACTCAGCTAGACAAAATAGCAGCACTTCAACAAAGGGATCCAAAAGTACAATTTATTGTTCAAGACCTTAGGAAAAAGCAGCTCACAGAAGCACACATAAAATATTTTTTACAAGACAATGTGTTATACTTTGCCAATGGTGATAATCCCAAGATTTTTGTTCCAAAAGCATTGCACCATATTTACATGGATTATTTTCATTCTCATCACTTTTTCGGTCATTTGGGTTTTCATAAAACACTCAGTTTTATAAGGAGAAAATGCTTCTGGCATGGCTTGAGAAAAGAATTAAGTGCATTTTTAGCTCAATGTGCGAAATGTCAGCAAATCAAAAGCCCCACAGTGAAACCGGCTGGATTTTTGGAACCAATTACAGTCACTCAACCATTTGAAATGGTGGAATGGGATATTATGGGTCCACTTCCAGAATCAAGATAGGGCAATACCTTAGGCAATTCTTTCATATCAGGGTACAAATTTCAAATCTAAAGTGATACAGATTTTGACACAGTGCTTCGGAATTTCTCAAAAGTTCACATCACCATATCATCCACAGACAAATGGTCTTACAAAGAGACTGAATAAAACAATAAAACAGATGCTCACAAGTTTTGTGGATCCATTACGACAAGACTGGGATGAACATTTACCCTATGTCCTACATGCATACCGATGCTCTGTTCAAGCATCTACAAGGGTTAGCCCATTTAAAGCTTTGTATAACAGGGATCCCTTATTGCCACCAGATCTTCCCAAAATTCAATTAGCACCAAGATTCAGAGATGTAGCAGAATGGTACCTCCTCATGCAGCAAAGACAGCCCATGCTCAAACAAGCCATTTTGAATAATCTACAAACAGCTCAAGCCAAATAGAAAAAATGGTATGATGATGGCAGGCAAGCAATGCAGTACAAAGCAACTGCCAAGGTTTATTTATATTATCCCAATCGCAAACAAAACAACTCTGAATCCTTATTACTGCACAAATGGATTGGACACCATATACAGTATTGCAGCGCATCAGGCCCAATACTTATTTGCTTCAAAGGGATGATAAAGGAACCAAGCAACTACACATGTCATTCGAATGAAGCCATCTCATGGTGGCAATGGTGATGACCATTCAGTCCTCTCAGCAATGGAGCAAAGCCCAGCGAGACTAAGTAGGGAATCCCTACCTCCATCGCTCCAGCAGTCGCGAAACGAAAGCAATAGTCAACGATCTTGTCACAGCGCGCCTCGATCCAGCCGTAGCACCCGCAAAAGCAGTCCACGACCTCGACCTAGGAGTAGTAGTCGGGTCCTTCTTGCCAAAGCACCAGCATTGAATCCGCCACCGCAACAATAGCCGTCTCATGGCCTCGCCACAACAACAGCGGAGGTGGAGACCAACAGCAAAACGGAGGTGGAGAACAGGCATTTCCGTCGTATCAGTCACCCTCATACTCTCATGCATGCAAAATCCCATGGGACATATAATTCCACAACACGTGTCCAGGGAGAGGTGTGACATGCATTAACATTTCTAATATTCATGTAACATGCACTACCGCCACGTGGCCACTTTATAACTACTTTGTAACTGAATGCTCTAATAAGAAAGCAGGTGAAACCTGTGGTGGGAAGAACCGACCACCTTTTGCCGCCTATCGCACTAACGTAGAGGGAGAGAGACATTTCTGAGCATTTCACACGTGTATAGAATAGACTTTGAAAGTTTAGTTGTGTGTGTGTGTATATATATATATATATAATGTGATTATATAATTATAAAATTAGAATACATTTTTATTATTGACTCTAAACTTTATTTAAAATTATTAGTATATTGTCCAGAGTCCAAACTCCACAGGTTTCAAGTGGGTGCAATCTTTCTCCCTCATGCATCTAGCTCCACTTTCATGATATAAGTATTTTGAGAATTGTATCAAGCCTCCCACAAGCAACAAGCTCTGATGATATTAAATAGTATCTCTACAGCTTCATCATTGAAAGCCCATTTCCCAAGGATCCAGTCAACCCAGTAACATTGAATTCCTAAACATTGCTCAACCCATTTTCCAATCTTGCTCCATGCACCTCTGATGGTGGCTAGGCAATCCCAGAAGGCATGTTTACCATCTTCCAATGTAGATTTACATCTGGGGAAAAATCCACTAGTAAAGTTTTTGTGTAACAATTTAGAACCAATAGGTAGAGCCCACATACATACTCTACACAAAAACACCTAAAACTTGCAAGGAATTTGGCTCTCCCACAACAACTTCCACCTCTTTTTCTAGCTGTTAGAATTCCAACTCACTCCCCAAATCCTATTGCAATGTTCAACATTGCTCTCTCCTTTCCTCAGTTCAATGTACAGGTCTCTAGTTTTGCCATTTGTCAACTTAACCCCATTAAACCAAGCCCAATCCTTAATCTAACATGACTCATCCACTTTGTATCTGCACAAGCACCTAGGCCATCAAGTCTTTCTCCCTAGTAGACAAGTGGAACTCCAAAGTTAGCTCGCCCAATTCTTTCCATCCACCAATCCCATCAATCACTCAATCTCTTTAATCCTCTGTTATTCAGCTTCTTTGTAGAGTTAGTATCCAGCAATGCCAAGGGAGGATTGAATATATGAGTCCACCATATCCCAAGACTAAGCATAGAGTTACCAATCACTCTATAACCCCCATCCTAGACCATAAGACTTAGGCCATCTTTCCACCTTTTGCATAACATCCTACAGAAGGGGAAGCCTATCAACTTAAGAGGGGCATATGAGAACAGCTTGTCTTTCCATCCCACTTCCAACCACATACCTTTAGCATGTACTAGTGCCAATTCTACTAGTTCCCTTACCATCACAGACCAAGATTCATCCTAGTGAAGACATTTGGGAAGCATCAAGGCAGCCCTTGCCAATGTATGAGTGGGCGTATGTAATATTCCACTGCCCCCTTCCCCTTTTGGAACAGATAATTTATCCCACACCAACCACGTTGGGACCCTTCTAGAAGCTCTTCCATTCCTCCATAAAAAATTTTAATGGGTTCCACTATCCTTTTCCAGTGACACTTTCCAAAATCCATCATTGGGCAAAGAAACGCTATGTAAGCATTCAGCATAGCATTACAAATTTCAATCCTATTATGGAAAGACACTCTGATCCCCTCCCATTTCCTCAGCTTTTCTAAGAACCTATTAACTGCCCAATCTGTCATTTTTTTATTTGTAACATCAACTCCAAAAGGGATACCCAGCATTTTGACAATTTGTCCCTTCTGAACCACCTCACATCCCCACCTCTATAAGTCAAAATGGTCTTCAGTCAAACTTATAATTTTGGATTTTTTTTATATTGCACATGAAGCTAGAAGCAACAGCAAATTCTTGTATAGTGGCTAAGGCGGCAAGTCTCACATTCTTATTCTCAACTTCCAGAAACAGCAAAGAATCATTAGCAAAACACTGTATAATCAACTACTCACTGTATCTTAGCTTCAACCCAGTAATTCTTCCACATATACAGGCATTTTCAAGAGATACCACACCAGAGGATGGTGGAAAGCAAAAGCAAACAGGAGGGGAGCAAGGAGGCAGCCTTGTCTAACATATCTATTTACCTCAAAGCCCCATTACTCTAGCCACAAAGGACCAATGCACCCTATCATATGCCTCTTCCAAGTTCAATTTCAACATAATACATTTTTGCTGAGTTTTGAGGGCAATATCTCTTCCCAACATGGCTGCAAAAATATTATCATACATTGATCTACCCTTAATAAACCCATGTTATTTCTTAGAGATAACTTCTTATAACACCGAGGTAATCCTGAGGGCAATAACCTTGGCCAAAATCTTATAAACAAATGTGAAGAGAGTGATAGGTCTCTAGTGCCCAAATCTGTTGCAAGCAACTTGCTTTGGAATTAGTTTCATAAGGCCTTCTTTGAAGTCCTTCTCCATGTTACCAGACTTGAAGGCTTTTCTACATATTTCCCCCACAATATCCTTCAGAGATGGCCAGAAGGCAATAAACAATTTTACAAAAAGCCCATCCCATCCAGGAGCTTTATCCTTTCCCAATTTTAAGAGAGCAGCCCTCATCAACATCAACATCCCTCTCTAATCACCTAGCCTTACGAGGGTCCACATTAGTCCTAGCAATTTATCTTCCACTTGGAATCTCCTCTGAGAACAGTCCTCTTTTAGACTTAGAGTAGAACCCAAGAAATCTACCCATTTCTTGGCCAATAGTGCAATGTTATCCAGAGGTTGTCCATCCTCATCCAAAACACTCCCCACCACTTCTTTAACATTATTCCCTTTGACAAGCTTAAACAGATAGCTTTTTGTTTTCCTATTATTATAGAAGGATTTCCATTTGGCCCAATTATTCTCCTCTCTAGCATATCTATCATCTTCTTGTTTTAATCCAGATTGGCACCTAAAGTATAGGCTAGTCTCCTCTACAGTGAGTTTCCAAGTTTGTCTTTTAATTTGCAACCTCTCCAATTGAGCTGCCCACATCCTTCTTTCACTCCTCCTTTCCTCATCTCTCACTTTGCCTAGAGCTCTGATAATGCCTTGCATCTCATTGGCGAATTGCCTCCATGAGCCTTCTACCACACCTCTCCTTTTTAGCCTCCGAATGGCTTGCTCTGTATACTCAACAAACACGTCATCCTTAAGGAGAAGATTATTAACTCTCAGCTTCCTTGTGGTGGAAAACTGAGAGAGTTCAAGCTCCTCCCCATCAGTGGCAGCCCAGCTCCATTTCCAAGGCATATGATCATAAATAACAGTGTTGGGATCTGTGGTGGAGACCCTCATAGTGTGAGGGACCCATGAAGCTTGTTGACTGGAAAATATTCTGTCAATTCTGGAGGAAGAAGATATATATTTCAAGCTAAAATACATATGTCGAGGGTTATCTCTCGAGTCCCCAAGGTTCCAACTGTCTGCCAGTCCAAATCCCCTCTCAATTCCTCCCATTTCCCTTTTTCCTTACCCATTAAGATAGTGCTTCCCCCACATCTATCCCCTAGCCTTTCAACCATATTGAAATCTCCCAAAAGAATGCAAGGGACTTTGGATATTCATGCTAGCAATCCAATTCCACATCTCACTCCTAATCTTGTGATTATGAGCCCCATTAATATTAATGAGCGAGATTCTTTTCCCCCTAACCAGAGTTTCTGCAAAGGATCCTGCCATTAGGGTGATTAGCTATGATATTAGGATTAAGATCCTTTTT